>NW_022145598.1:16441317-16508817 GCF_000002235.5 Strongylocentrotus purpuratus
GGAGAGAAATACACTACATTTTCCATAAATACAATGACGTCATAATGCAATTTTTTTTTTGACTTCCAAGGCCATTATGATGACGTCAAGATGTACTTAATGGCCAAATGAGATATGAAATCATACCTCCGACTCATACTCTATCTAAATATGAAAAAAAAATTGGCAATCCCTATTCATCCCAATGGACTTTTCATAGGCATGTTTTTGCCCATATATGCAATGTATTACAAAAATCGCGCGTACGGACGGTTATCTTGAACGGACGCTCATTCCGTTTTTAATAGTGATAAAGAGCTAAACATGGTATCAAATTTTCCGGAAAAAATATGAGGAATATTCGGTCAAGAGCTTTTGCGGAGAAATTATTTTTCGTTCGGCCGTGACGAACGAAAACGTGCAAAAATGCGTGTTTTGCGTGATTTTTTATGAAATGCTTAAAATGGCCTGAAACGTATGCAAAAAAAATTTAAGACGATTTGAGCAATTTAAAATTTTACGCGCGCATTGACGCGCGCGCCTACGCGTACGCGCATTTTTGCGCGCATTTATTGACCTCATATTGATCCGACGGATATTGATCTTAATCTTGATAAATATGAATGTAAAATTACTTTCCGTTATGAAGATATGATCATAAGTTGATTTTACAAAATGGCGCCTGGATGACGTCACGATGACTTTGAGTCTTTGAAAAGTCACGCAGTTCTAAGTTAGACTAAGATCTATCATCAGTGAAAGATTCATAACAATGGCTTTATTGAGTCTTGAGATATCCTGCGAACAAATTCGAGGAAGAATAATAAATAAAAAAAAAAAAAAATAAAAATCTTGACGAAATCAAAAGGTGATACGTTGACTTCGTTACGTATCACCTAATGATACGTATACTTGTACGCATCACCTAATGATTCCTTCAAAATTTGCAATTTCAACTTTCGATTGAAAATTTCGATATGATCCCAACATCTTCGAAAAACAAAGTACACCGTTTTTATAGCCCATGGTCTCAGCTATAACATACCCCAATTTGGGAGAAAACAGAGCACACATAAGATAGATAGTGCTCATAGATGAATGCCATGTAGATTCATGATGTGAACGAAATTCACCTTCCATAGACATAACACGCAAATGACGAAAATTCTGACATGTGGCCTTTAATTGAATTTTGTACTATGATGACCTCATTAAAATGAAACTTAGTGAAAAGTGATCTTGTAGAGAATTGCCTTATCTACAACATATCGACATTTCAAAGAGAATCGATGAATATTGAGAGAAATACACTACATTTTCCATAAATACAATGACGTCATAATATGCAATTTTGTATTTTTGACTTCCAAGGCCATTATGATGCCGTCAAGATGTACTTAATGGCCAAATGAGATATGAAATCATACCTCCGACTCATACTCTATCTAAATATGAAAAAAAAATTGGCAATCCCTATTCATCCCAATGGACTTTTCATAGGCATGTTTTTGCCCATATATGCAATGTATTACAAAAATCGCGCGTACGGACGGTTATCTTGAACGGACGCTCATTCCGTTTTTAATAGTGATAAAGAGCTAAACATGGTATCAAATTTTCCGGAAAAATATGAGGAATATTCGGTCAAGAGCTTTTGCGGAGAAATTATTTTTCGTTCGGCCGTGACGAACGAAAACGTGCAAAAATGCGTGT
Organism: Strongylocentrotus purpuratus; assembly: GCF_000002235.5. Classification (NCBI taxonomy): domain Eukaryota; kingdom Metazoa; phylum Echinodermata; class Echinoidea; order Camarodonta; family Strongylocentrotidae; genus Strongylocentrotus; species Strongylocentrotus purpuratus. The sequence goes on from NW_022145598.1 coordinate 16,443,010, forward strand.
TTTGCGTGATTTTTTATGAAATGCTTAAAATGGCCTGAAACGTATGCAAAAAAAATTTAAGACGATTTTGAGCAATTTAAAATTTTACGCGCGCATTGACGCGCGCGCCTACGCGTACGCGCATTTTTGCGCGCATTTATTGACCTCATATTGATCCGACGGATATTGATCTTAATCTTGATAAATATGAATGTAAAATTACTTTCCGTTATGAAGATATGATCATAAGTTGATTTTTACAAAATGGCGCCTGGATGACGTCACGATGACTTTGAGTCTTTGAAAAGTCACGCAGTTCTAAGTTAGACTAAGATCTATCATCAGTGAAAGATTCATAACAATGGCTTTATTGAGTCTTGAGATATCCTGCGAACAAATTCGAGGAAGAATAATAAATAAAAAAAAAAAAAAATAAAAATCTTGACGAAATCAAAAGGTGATACGTTGACTTCGTTACGTATCACCTAATGATACGTATACTTTGTACGCATCACCTAATGATTCCTTCAAAATTTGCAATTTCAACTTTCGATTGAAAATTTCGATATGATCCCAACATCTGATCGAAAAACAAAGTACACCGTTTTTATAGCCCATGGTCTCAGCTATAACATACCCCAATTTGGGAGAAAACAGAGCACACATAAGATAGATAGTGCTCATAGATGAATGCCATGTAGATTCATGATGTGAACGAAATTCACCTTCCATAGACATAACACGCAAATGACGAAAATTCTGACATGTGGCCTTTAATTGAATTTTGTACTATGATGACCTCATTAAAATGAAACTTAGTGAAAAGTGATCTTGTAGAGAATTGCCTTATCTACAACATATCGACATTTCAAAGAGAATCGATGAATATTGAGAGAAATACACTACATTTTCCATAAATACAATGACGTCATAATATGCAATTTTGTATTTTTGACTTCCAAGGCCATTATGATGCCGTCAAGATGTACTTAATGGCCAAATGAGATATGAAATCATACCTCCGACTCATACTCTATCTAAATATGAAAAAAAAATTGGCAATCCCTATTCATCCCAATGGACTTTTCATAGGCATGTTTTTGCCCATATATGCAATGTATTACAAAAATCGCGCGTACGGACGGTTATCTTGAACGGACGCTCATTCCGTTTTTAATAGTGATAAAGAGCTAAACATGGTATCAAATTTTCCGGAAAAATATGAGGAATATTCGGTCAAGAGCTTTTGCGGAGAAATTATTTTTCGTTCGGCCGTGACGAACGAAAACGTGCAAAAATGCGTGTTTTGCGTGATTTTTTATGAAATGCTTAAAATGGCCTGAAACGTATGCAAAAAAAATTTAAGACGATTTTGAGCAATTTAAAATTTTACGCGCGCATTGACGCGCGCGCCTACGCGTACGCGCATTTTTGCGCGCATTTATTGACCTCATATTGATCCGACGGATATTGATCTTAATCTTGATAAATATGAATGTAAAATTACTTTCCGTTATGAAGATATGATCATAAGTTGATTTTTACAAAATGGCGCCTGGATGACGTCACGATGACTTTGAGTCTTTGAAAAGTCACGCAGTTCTAAGTTAGACTAAGATCTATCATCAGTGAAAGATTCATAACAATGGCTTTATTGAGTCTTGAGATATCCTGCGAACAAATTCGAGGAAGAATAATAAATAAAAAAAAAAATAAATAAAAATCTTGACGAAATCAAAAGGTGATACGTTGACTTCGTTACGTATCACCTAATGATACGTATACTTTGTACGCATCACCTAATGATTCCTTCAAAATTTGCAATTTCAACTTTCGATTGAAAATTTCGATATGATCCCAACATCTGATCGAAAAACAAAGTACACCGTTTTTATAGCCCATGGTCTCAGCTATAACATACCCCAATTTGGGAGAAAACAGAGCACACATAAGATAGATAGTGCTCATAGATGAATGCCATGTAGATTCATGATGTGAACGAAATTCACCTTCCATAGACATAACACGCAAATGACGAAAATTCTGACATGTGGCCTTTAATTGAATTTTGTACTATGATGACCTCATTAAAATGAAACTTAGTGAAAAGTGATCTTGTAGAGAATTGCCTTATCTACAACATATCGACATTTCAAAGAGAATCGATGAATATTGAGAGAAATACACTACATTTTCCATAAATACAATGACGTCATAATATGCAATTTTGTATTTTTGACTTCCAAGGCCATTATGATGCCGTCAAGATGTACTTAATGGCCAAATGAGATATGAAATCATACCTCCGACTCATACTCTATCTAAATATGAAAAAAAAATTGGCAATCCCTATTCATCCCAATGGACTTTTCATAGGCATGTTTTTGCCCATATATGCAATGTATTACAAAAATCGCGCGTACGGACGGTTATCTTGAACGGACGCTCATTCCGTTTTTAATAGTGATAAAGAGCTAAACATGGTATCAAATTTTCCGGAAAAATATGAGGAATATTCGGTCAAGAGCTTTTGCGGAGAAATTATTTTTCGTTCGGCCGTGACGAACGAAAACGTGCAAAAATGCGTGTTTTGCGTGATTTTTTATGAAATGCTTAAAATGGCCTGAAACGTATGCAAAAAAAATTTAAGACGATTTTGAGCAATTTAAAATTTTACGCGCGCATTGACGCGCGCGCCTACGCGTACGCGCATTTTTGCGCGCATTTATTGACCTCATATTGATCCGACGGATATTGATCTTAATCTTGATAAATATGAATGTAAAATTACTTTCCGTTATGAAGATATGATCATAAGTTGATTTTTACAAAATGGCGCCTGGATGACGTCACGATGACTTTGAGTCTTTGAAAAGTCACGCAGTTCTAAGTTAGACTAAGATCTATCATCAGTGAAAGATTCATAACAATGGCTTTATTGAGTCTTGAGATATCCTGCGAACAAATTCGAGGAAGAATAATAAATAAAAAAAAAAATAAATAAAAATCTTGACGAAATCAAAAGGTGATACGTTGACTTCGTTACGTATCACCTAATGATACGTATACTTTGTACGCATCACCTAATGATTCCTTCAAAATTTGCAATTTCAACTTTCGATTGAAAATTTCGATATGATCCCAACATCTGATCGAAAAACAAAGTACACCGTTTTTATAGCCCATGGTCTCAGCTATAACATACCCCAATTTGGGAGAAAACAGAGCACACATAAGATAGATAGTGCTCATAGATGAATGCCATGTAGATTCATGATGTGAACGAAATTCACCTTCCATAGACATAACACGCAAATGACGAAAATTCTGACATGTGGCCTTTAATTGAATTTTGTACTATGATGACCTCATTAAAATGAAACTTAGTGAAAAGTGATCTTGTAGAGAATTGCCTTATCTACAACATATCGACATTTCAAAGAGAATCGATGAATATTGAGAGAAATACACTACATTTTCCATAAATACAATGACGTCATAATATGCAATTTTGTATTTTTGACTTCCAAGGCCATTATGATGCCGTCAAGATGTACTTAATGGCCAAATGAGATATGAAATCATACCTCCGACTCATACTCTATCTAAATATGAAAAAAAAATTGGCAATCCCTATTCATCCCAATGGACTTTTCATAGGCATGTTTTTGCCCATATATGCAATGTATTACAAAAATCGCGCGTACGGACGGTTATCTTGAACGGACGCTCATTCCGTTTTTAATAGTGATAAAGAGCTAAACATGGTATCAAATTTTCCGGAAAAATATGAGGAATATTCGGTCAAGAGCTTTTGCGGAGAAATTATTTTTCGTTCGGCCGTGACGAACGAAAACGTGCAAAAATGCGTGTTTTGCGTGATTTTTTATGAAATGCTTAAAATGGCCTGAAACGTATGCAAAAAAAATTTAAGACGATTTTGAGCAATTTAAAATTTTACGCGCGCATTGACGCGCGCGCCTACGCGTACGCGCATTTTTGCGCGCATTTATTGACCTCATATTGATCCGACGGATATTGATCTTAATCTTGATAAATATGAATGTAAAATTACTTTCCGTTATGAAGATATGATCATAAGTTGATTTTTACAAAATGGCGCCTGGATGACGTCACGATGACTTTGAGTCTTTGAAAAGTCACGCAGTTCTAAGTTAGACTAAGATCTATCATCAGTGAAAGATTCATAACAATGGCTTTATTGAGTCTTGAGATATCCTGCGAACAAATTCGAGGAAGAATAATAAATAAAAAAAAAAATAAATAAAAATCTTGACGAAATCAAAAGGTGATACGTTGACTTCGTTACGTATCACCTAATGATACGTATACTTTGTACGCATCACCTAATGATTCCTTCAAAATTTGCAATTTCAACTTTCGATTGAAAATTTCGATATGATCCCAACATCTGATCGAAAAACAAAGTACACCGTTTTTATAGCCCATGGTCTCAGCTATAACATACCCCAATTTGGGAGAAAACAGAGCACACATAAGATAGATAGTGCTCATAGATGAATGCCATGTAGATTCATGATGTGAACGAAATTCACCTTCCATAGACATAACACGCAAATGACGAAAATTCTGACATGTGGCCTTTAATTGAATTTTGTACTATGATGACCTCATTAAAATGAAACTTAGTGAAAAGTGATCTTGTAGAGAATTGCCTTATCTACAACATATCGACATTTCAAAGAGAATCGATGAATATTGAGAGAAATACACTACATTTTCCATAAATACAATGACGTCATAATATGCAATTTTGTATTTTTGACTTCCAAGGCCATTATGATGCCGTCAAGATGTACTTAATGGCCAAATGAGATATGAAATCATACCTCCGACTCATACTCTATCTAAATATGAAAAAAAAATTGGCAATCCCTATTCATCCCAATGGACTTTTCATAGGCATGTTTTTGCCCATATATGCAATGTATTACAAAAATCGCGCGTACGGACGGTTATCTTGAACGGACGCTCATTCCGTTTTTAATAGTGATAAAGAGCTAAACATGGTATCAAATTTTCCGGAAAAATATGAGGAATATTCGGTCAAGAGCTTTTGCGGAGAAATTATTTTTCGTTCGGCCGTGACGAACGAAAACGTGCAAAAATGCGTGTTTTGCGTGATTTTTTATGAAATGCTTAAAATGGCCTGAAACGTATGCAAAAAAAATTTAAGACGATTTTGAGCAATTTAAAATTTTACGCGCGCATTGACGCGCGCGCCTACGCGTACGCGCATTTTTGCGCGCATTTATTGACCTCATATTGATCCGACGGATATTGATCTTAATCTTGATAAATATGAATGTAAAATTACTTTCCGTTATGAAGATATGATCATAAGTTGATTTTTACAAAATGGCGCCTGGATGACGTCACGATGACTTTGAGTCTTTGAAAAGTCACGCAGTTCTAAGTTAGACTAAGATCTATCATCAGTGAAAGATTCATAACAATGGCTTTATTGAGTCTTGAGATATCCTGCGAACAAATTCGAGGAAGAATAATAAATAAAAAAAAAAATAAATAAAAATCTTGACGAAATCAAAAGGTGATACGTTGACTTCGTTACGTATCACCTAATGATACGTATACTTTGTACGCATCACCTAATGATTCCTTCAAAATTTGCAATTTCAACTTTCGATTGAAAATTTCGATATGATCCCAACATCTGATCGAAAAACAAAGTACACCGTTTTTATAGCCCATGGTCTCAGCTATAACATACCCCAATTTGGGAGAAAACAGAGCACACATAAGATAGATAGTGCTCATAGATGAATGCCATGTAGATTCATGATGTGAACGAAATTCACCTTCCATAGACATAACACGCAAATGACGAAAATTCTGACATGTGGCCTTTAATTGAATTTTGTACTATGATGACCTCATTAAAATGAAACTTAGTGAAAAGTGATCTTGTAGAGAATTGCCTTATCTACAACATATCGACATTTCAAAGAGAATCGATGAATATTGAGAGAAATACACTACATTTTCCATAAATACAATGACGTCATAATATGCAATTTTGTATTTTTGACTTCCAAGGCCATTATGATGCCGTCAAGATGTACTTAATGGCCAAATGAGATATGAAATCATACCTCCGACTCATACTCTATCTAAATATGAAAAAAAAATTGGCAATCCCTATTCATCCCAATGGACTTTTCATAGGCATGTTTTTGCCCATATATGCAATGTATTACAAAAATCGCGCGTACGGACGGTTATCTTGAACGGACGCTCATTCCGTTTTTAATAGTGATAAAGAGCTAAACATGGTATCAAATTTTCCGGAAAAATATGAGGAATATTCGGTCAAGAGCTTTTGCGGAGAAATTATTTTTCGTTCGGCCGTGACGAACGAAAACGTGCAAAAATGCGTGTTTTGCGTGATTTTTTATGAAATGCTTAAAATGGCCTGAAACGTATGCAAAAAAAATTTAAGACGATTTTGAGCAATTTAAAATTTTACGCGCGCATTGACGCGCGCGCCTACGCGTACGCGCATTTTTGCGCGCATTTATTGACCTCATATTGATCCGACGGATATTGATCTTAATCTTGATAAATATGAATGTAAAATTACTTTCCGTTATGAAGATATGATCATAAGTTGATTTTTACAAAATGGCGCCTGGATGACGTCACGATGACTTTGAGTCTTTGAAAAGTCACGCAGTTCTAAGTTAGACTAAGATCTATCATCAGTGAAAGATTCATAACAATGGCTTTATTGAGTCTTGAGATATCCTGCGAACAAATTCGAGGAAGAATAATAAATAAAAAAAAAAAAATAAAAATCTTGACGAAATCAAAAGGTGATACGTTGACTTCGTTACGTATCACCTAATGATACGTATACTTTGTACGCATCACCTAATGATTCCTTCAAAATTTGCAATTTCAACTTTCGATTGAAAATTTCGATATGATCCCAACATCTGATCGAAAAACAAAGTACACCGTTTTTATAGCCCATGGTCTCAGCTATAACATACCCCAATTTGGGAGAAAACAGAGCACACATAAGATAGATAGTGCTCATAGATGAATGCCATGTAGATTCATGATGTGAACGAAATTCACCTTCCATAGACATAACACGCAAATGACGAAAATTCTGACATGTGGCCTTTAATTGAATTTTGTACTATGATGACCTCATTAAAATGAAACTTAGTGAAAAGTGATCTTGTAGAGAATTGCCTTATCTACAACATATCGACATTTCAAAGAGAATCGATGAATATTGAGAGAAATACACTACATTTTCCATAAATACAATGACGTCATAATATGCAATTTTGTATTTTTGACTTCCAAGGCCATTATGATGCCGTCAAGATGTACTTAATGGCCAAATGAGATATGAAATCATACCTCCGACTCATACTCTATCTAAATATGAAAAAAAAATTGGCAATCCCTATTCATCCCAATGGACTTTTCATAGGCATGTTTTTGCCCATATATGCAATGTATTACAAAAATCGCGCGTACGGACGGTTATCTTGAACGGACGCTCATTCCGTTTTTAATAGTGATAAAGAGCTAAACATGGTATCAAATTTTCCGGAAAAATATGAGGAATATTCGGTCAAGAGCTTTTGCGGAGAAATTATTTTTCGTTCGGCCGTGACGAACGAAAACGTGCAAAAATGCGTGTTTTGCGTGATTTTTTATGAAATGCTTAAAATGGCCTGAAACGTATGCAAAAAAAATTTAAGACGATTTTGAGCAATTTAAAATTTTACGCGCGCATTGACGCGCGCGCCTACGCGTACGCGCATTTTTGCGCGCATTTATTGACCTCATATTGATCCGACGGATATTGATCTTAATCTTGATAAATATGAATGTAAAATTACTTTCCGTTATGAAGATATGATCATAAGTTGATTTTTACAAAATGGCGCCTGGATGACGTCACGATGACTTTGAGTCTTTGAAAAGTCACGCAGTTCTAAGTTAGACTAAGATCTATCATCAGTGAAAGATTCATAACAATGGCTTTATTGAGTCTTGAGATATCCTGCGAACAAATTCGAGGAAGAATAATAAATAAAAAAAAAAATAAATAAAAATCTTGACGAAATCAAAAGGTGATACGTTGACTTCGTTACGTATCACCTAATGATACGTATACTTTGTACGCATCACCTAATGATTCCTTCAAAATTTGCAATTTCAACTTTCGATTGAAAATTTCGATATGATCCCAACATCTGATCGAAAAACAAAGTACACCGTTTTTATAGCCCATGGTCTCAGCTATAACATACCCCAATTTGGGAGAAAACAGAGCACACATAAGATAGATAGTGCTCATAGATGAATGCCATGTAGATTCATGATGTGAACGAAATTCACCTTCCATAGACATAACACGCAAATGACGAAAATTCTGACATGTGGCCTTTAATTGAATTTTGTACTATGATGACCTCATTAAAATGAAACTTAGTGAAAAGTGATCTTGTAGAGAATTGCCTTATCTACAACATATCGACATTTCAAAGAGAATCGATGAATATTGAGAGAAATACACTACATTTTCCATAAATACAATGACGTCATAATATGCAATTTTGTATTTTTGACTTCCAAGGCCATTATGATGCCGTCAAGATGTACTTAATGGCCAAATGAGATATGAAATCATACCTCCGACTCATACTCTATCTAAATATGAAAAAAAAATTGGCAATCCCTATTCATCCCAATGGACTTTTCATAGGCATGTTTTTGCCCATATATGCAATGTATTACAAAAATCGCGCGTACGGACGGTTATCTTGAACGGACGCTCATTCCGTTTTTAATAGTGATAAAGAGCTAAACATGGTATCAAATTTTCCGGAAAAATATGAGGAATATTCGGTCAAGAGCTTTTGCGGAGAAATTATTTTTCGTTCGGCCGTGACGAACGAAAACGTGCAAAAATGCGTGTTTTGCGTGATTTTTTATGAAATGCTTAAAATGGCCTGAAACGTATGCAAAAAAAATTTAAGACGATTTTGAGCAATTTAAAATTTTACGCGCGCATTGACGCGCGCGCCTACGCGTACGCGCATTTTTGCGCGCATTTATTGACCTCATATTGATCCGACGGATATTGATCTTAATCTTGATAAATATGAATGTAAAATTACTTTCCGTTATGAAGATATGATCATAAGTTGATTTTTACAAAATGGCGCCTGGATGACGTCACGATGACTTTGAGTCTTTGAAAAGTCACGCAGTTCTAAGTTAGACTAAGATCTATCATCAGTGAAAGATTCATAACAATGGCTTTATTGAGTCTTGAGATATCCTGCGAACAAATTCGAGGAAGAATAATAAATAAAAAAAAAAATAAATAAAAATCTTGACGAAATCAAAAGGTGATACGTTGACTTCGTTACGTATCACCTAATGATACGTATACTTTGTACGCATCACCTAATGATTCCTTCAAAATTTGCAATTTCAACTTTCGATTGAAAATTTCGATATGATCCCAACATCTGATCGAAAAACAAAGTACACCGTTTTTATAGCCCATGGTCTCAGCTATAACATACCCCAATTTGGGAGAAAACAGAGCACACATAAGATAGATAGTGCTCATAGATGAATGCCATGTAGATTCATGATGTGAACGAAATTCACCTTCCATAGACATAACACGCAAATGACGAAAATTCTGACATGTGGCCTTTAATTGAATTTTGTACTATGATGACCTCATTAAAATGAAACTTAGTGAAAAGTGATCTTGTAGAGAATTGCCTTATCTACAACATATCGACATTTCAAAGAGAATCGATGAATATTGAGAGAAATACACTACATTTTCCATAAATACAATGACGTCATAATATGCAATTTTGTATTTTTGACTTCCAAGGCCATTATGATGCCGTCAAGATGTACTTAATGGCCAAATGAGATATGAAATCATACCTCCGACTCATACTCTATCTAAATATGAAAAAAAAATTGGCAATCCCTATTCATCCCAATGGACTTTTCATAGGCATGTTTTTGCCCATATATGCAATGTATTACAAAAATCGCGCGTACGGACGGTTATCTTGAACGGACGCTCATTCCGTTTTTAATAGTGATAAAGAGCTAAACATGGTATCAAATTTTCCGGAAAAATATGAGGAATATTCGGTCAAGAGCTTTTGCGGAGAAATTATTTTTCGTTCGGCCGTGACGAACGAAAACGTGCAAAAATGCGTGTTTTGCGTGATTTTTTATGAAATGCTTAAAATGGCCTGAAACGTATGCAAAAAAAATTTAAGACGATTTTGAGCAATTTAAAATTTTACGCGCGCATTGACGCGCGCGCCTACGCGTACGCGCATTTTTGCGCGCATTTATTGACCTCATATTGATCCGACGGATATTGATCTTAATCTTGATAAATATGAATGTAAAATTACTTTCCGTTATGAAGATATGATCATAAGTTGATTTTTACAAAATGGCGCCTGGATGACGTCACGATGACTTTGAGTCTTTGAAAAGTCACGCAGTTCTAAGTTAGACTAAGATCTATCATCAGTGAAAGATTCATAACAATGGCTTTATTGAGTCTTGAGATATCCTGCGAACAAATTCGAGGAAGAATAATAAATAAAAAAAAAAATAAATAAAAATCTTGACGAAATCAAAAGGTGATACGTTGACTTCGTTACGTATCACCTAATGATACGTATACTTTGTACGCATCACCTAATGATTCCTTCAAAATTTGCAATTTCAACTTTCGATTGAAAATTTCGATATGATCCCAACATCTGATCGAAAAACAAAGTACACCGTTTTTATAGCCCATGGTCTCAGCTATAACATACCCCAATTTGGGAGAAAACAGAGCACACATAAGATAGATAGTGCTCATAGATGAATGCCATGTAGATTCATGATGTGAACGAAATTCACCTTCCATAGACATAACACGCAAATGACGAAAATTCTGACATGTGGCCTTTAATTGAATTTTGTACTATGATGACCTCATTAAAATGAAACTTAGTGAAAAGTGATCTTGTAGAGAATTGCCTTATCTACAACATATCGACATTTCAAAGAGAATCGATGAATATTGAGAGAAATACACTACATTTTCCATAAATACAATGACGTCATAATATGCAATTTTGTATTTTTGACTTCCAAGGCCATTATGATGCCGTCAAGATGTACTTAATGGCCAAATGAGATATGAAATCATACCTCCGACTCATACTCTATCTAAATATGAAAAAAAAATTGGCAATCCCTATTCATCCCAATGGACTTTTCATAGGCATGTTTTTGCCCATATATGCAATGTATTACAAAAATCGCGCGTACGGACGGTTATCTTGAACGGACGCTCATTCCGTTTTTAATAGTGATAAAGAGCTAAACATGGTATCAAATTTTCCGGAAAAATATGAGGAATATTCGGTCAAGAGCTTTTGCGGAGAAATTATTTTTCGTTCGGCCGTGACGAACGAAAACGTGCAAAAATGCGTGTTTTGCGTGATTTTTTATGAAATGCTTAAAATGGCCTGAAACGTATGCAAAAAAAATTTAAGACGATTTTGAGCAATTTAAAATTTTACGCGCGCATTGACGCGCGCGCCTACGCGTACGCGCATTTTTGCGCGCATTTATTGACCTCATATTGATCCGACGGATATTGATCTTAATCTTGATAAATATGAATGTAAAATTACTTTCCGTTATGAAGATATGATCATAAGTTGATTTTTACAAAATGGCGCCTGGATGACGTCACGATGACTTTGAGTCTTTGAAAAGTCACGCAGTTCTAAGTTAGACTAAGATCTATCATCAGTGAAAGATTCATAACAATGGCTTTATTGAGTCTTGAGATATCCTGCGAACAAATTCGAGGAAGAATAATAAATAAAAAAAAAAATAAATAAAAATCTTGACGAAATCAAAAGGTGATACGTTGACTTCGTTACGTATCACCTAATGATACGTATACTTTGTACGCATCACCTAATGATTCCTTCAAAATTTGCAATTTCAACTTTCGATTGAAAATTTCGATATGATCCCAACATCTGATCGAAAAACAAAGTACACCGTTTTTATAGCCCATGGTCTCAGCTATAACATACCCCAATTTGGGAGAAAACAGAGCACACATAAGATAGATAGTGCTCATAGATGAATGCCATGTAGATTCATGATGTGAACGAAATTCACCTTCCATAGACATAACACGCAAATGACGAAAATTCTGACATGTGGCCTTTAATTGAATTTTGTACTATGATGACCTCATTAAAATGAAACTTAGTGAAAAGTGATCTTGTAGAGAATTGCCTTATCTACAACATATCGACATTTCAAAGAGAATCGATGAATATTGAGAGAAATACACTACATTTTCCATAAATACAATGACGTCATAATATGCAATTTTGTATTTTTGACTTCCAAGGCCATTATGATGCCGTCAAGATGTACTTAATGGCCAAATGAGATATGAAATCATACCTCCGACTCATACTCTATCTAAATATGAAAAAAAAATTGGCAATCCCTATTCATCCCAATGGACTTTTCATAGGCATGTTTTTGCCCATATATGCAATGTATTACAAAAATCGCGCGTACGGACGGTTATCTTGAACGGACGCTCATTCCGTTTTTAATAGTGATAAAGAGCTAAACATGGTATCAAATTTTCCGGAAAAATATGAGGAATATTCGGTCAAGAGCTTTTGCGGAGAAATTATTTTTCGTTCGGCCGTGACGAACGAAAACGTGCAAAAATGCGTGTTTTGCGTGATTTTTTATGAAATGCTTAAAATGGCCTGAAACGTATGCAAAAAAAATTTAAGACGATTTTGAGCAATTTAAAATTTTACGCGCGCATTGACGCGCGCGCCTACGCGTACGCGCATTTTTGCGCGCATTTATTGACCTCATATTGATCCGACGGATATTGATCTTAATCTTGATAAATATGAATGTAAAATTACTTTCCGTTATGAAGATATGATCATAAGTTGATTTTTACAAAATGGCGCCTGGATGACGTCACGATGACTTTGAGTCTTTGAAAAGTCACGCAGTTCTAAGTTAGACTAAGATCTATCATCAGTGAAAGATTCATAACAATGGCTTTATTGAGTCTTGAGATATCCTGCGAACAAATTCGAGGAAGAATAATAAATAAAAAAAAAAATAAATAAAAATCTTGACGAAATCAAAAGGTGATACGTTGACTTCGTTACGTATCACCTAATGATACGTATACTTTGTACGCATCACCTAATGATTCCTTCAAAATTTGCAATTTCAACTTTCGATTGAAAATTTCGATATGATCCCAACATCTGATCGAAAAACAAAGTACACCGTTTTTATAGCCCATGGTCTCAGCTATAACATACCCCAATTTGGGAGAAAACAGAGCACACATAAGATAGATAGTGCTCATAGATGAATGCCATGTAGATTCATGATGTGAACGAAATTCACCTTCCATAGACATAACACGCAAATGACGAAAATTCTGACATGTGGCCTTTAATTGAATTTTGTACTATGATGACCTCATTAAAATGAAACTTAGTGAAAAGTGATCTTGTAGAGAATTGCCTTATCTACAACATATCGACATTTCAAAGAGAATCGATGAATATTGAGAGAAATACACTACATTTTCCATAAATACAATGACGTCATAATATGCAATTTTGTATTTTTGACTTCCAAGGCCATTATGATGCCGTCAAGATGTACTTAATGGCCAAATGAGATATGAAATCATACCTCCGACTCATACTCTATCTAAATATGAAAAAAAAATTGGCAATCCCTATTCATCCCAATGGACTTTTCATAGGCATGTTTTTGCCCATATATGCAATGTATTACAAAAATCGCGCGTACGGACGGTTATCTTGAACGGACGCTCATTCCGTTTTTAATAGTGATAAAGAGCTAAACATGGTATCAAATTTTCCGGAAAAATATGAGGAATATTCGGTCAAGAGCTTTTGCGGAGAAATTATTTTTCGTTCGGCCGTGACGAACGAAAACGTGCAAAAATGCGTGTTTTGCGTGATTTTTTATGAAATGCTTAAAATGGCCTGAAACGTATGCAAAAAAAATTTAAGACGATTTTGAGCAATTTAAAATTTTACGCGCGCATTGACGCGCGCGCCTACGCGTACGCGCATTTTTGCGCGCATTTATTGACCTCATATTGATCCGACGGATATTGATCTTAATCTTGATAAATATGAATGTAAAATTACTTTCCGTTATGAAGATATGATCATAAGTTGATTTTTACAAAATGGCGCCTGGATGACGTCACGATGACTTTGAGTCTTTGAAAAGTCACGCAGTTCTAAGTTAGACTAAGATCTATCATCAGTGAAAGATTCATAACAATGGCTTTATTGAGTCTTGAGATATCCTGCGAACAAATTCGAGGAAGAATAATAAAAAAAAAAAAAAAAAAATAAAAATCTTGACGAAATCAAAAGGTGATACGTTGACTTCGTTACGTATCACCTAATGATACGTATACTTTGTACGCATCACCTAATGATTCCTTCAAAATTTGCAATTTCAACTTTCGATTGAAAATTTCGATATGATCCCAACATCTGATCGAAAAACAAAGTACACCGTTTTTATAGCCCATGGTCTCAGCTATAACATACCCCAATTTGGGAGAAAACAGAGCACACATAAGATAGATAGTGCTCATAGATGAATGCCATGTAGATTCATGATGTGAACGAAATTCACCTTCCATAGACATAACACGCAAATGACGAAAATTCTGACATGTGGCCTTTAATTGAATTTTGTACTATGATGACCTCATTAAAATGAAACTTAGTGAAAAGTGATCTTGTAGAGAATTGCCTTATCTACAACATATCGACATTTCAAAGAGAATCGATGAATATTGAGAGAAATACACTACATTTTCCATAAATACAATGACGTCATAATATGCAATTTTGTATTTTTGACTTCCAAGGCCATTATGATGCCGTCAAGATGTACTTAATGGCCAAATGAGATATGAAATCATACCTCCGACTCATACTCTATCTAAATATGAAAAAAAAATTGGCAATCCCTATTCATCCCAATGGACTTTTCATAGGCATGTTTTTGCCCATATATGCAATGTATTACAAAAATCGCGCGTACGGACGGTTATCTTGAACGGACGCTCATTCCGTTTTTAATAGTGATAAAGAGCTAAACATGGTATCAAATTTTCCGGAAAAATATGAGGAATATTCGGTCAAGAGCTTTTGCGGAGAAATTATTTTTCGTTCGGCCGTGACGAACGAAAACGTGCAAAAATGCGTGTTTTGCGTGATTTTTTATGAAATGCTTAAAATGGCCTGAAACGTATGCAAAAAAAATTTAAGACGATTTTGAGCAATTTAAAATTTTACGCGCGCATTGACGCGCGCGCCTACGCGTACGCGCATTTTTGCGCGCATTTATTGACCTCATATTGATCCGACGGATATTGATCTTAATCTTGATAAATATGAATGTAAAATTACTTTCCGTTATGAAGATATGATCATAAGTTGATTTTTACAAAATGGCGCCTGGATGACGTCACGATGACTTTGAGTCTTTGAAAAGTCACGCAGTTCTAAGTTAGACTAAGATCTATCATCAGTGAAAGATTCATAACAATGGCTTTATTGAGTCTTGAGATATCCTGCGAACAAATTCGAGGAAGAATAATAAATAAAAAAAAAAATAAATAAAAATCTTGACGAAATCAAAAGGTGATACGTTGACTTCGTTACGTATCACCTAATGATACGTATACTTTGTACGCATCACCTAATGATTCCTTCAAAATTTGCAATTTCAACTTTCGATTGAAAATTTCGATATGATCCCAACATCTGATCGAAAAACAAAGTACACCGTTTTTATAGCCCATGGTCTCAGCTATAACATACCCCAATTTGGGAGAAAACAGAGCACACATAAGATAGATAGTGCTCATAGATGAATGCCATGTAGATTCATGATGTGAACGAAATTCACCTTCCATAGACATAACACGCAAATGACGAAAATTCTGACATGTGGCCTTTAATTGAATTTTGTACTATGATGACCTCATTAAAATGAAACTTAGTGAAAAGTGATCTTGTAGAGAATTGCCTTATCTACAACATATCGACATTTCAAAGAGAATCGATGAATATTGAGAGAAATACACTACATTTTCCATAAATACAATGACGTCATAATATGCAATTTTGTATTTTTGACTTCCAAGGCCATTATGATGCCGTCAAGATGTACTTAATGGCCAAATGAGATATGAAATCATACCTCCGACTCATACTCTATCTAAATATGAAAAAAAAATTGGCAATCCCTATTCATCCCAATGGACTTTTCATAGGCATGTTTTTGCCCATATATGCAATGTATTACAAAAATCGCGCGTACGGACGGTTATCTTGAACGGACGCTCATTCCGTTTTTAATAGTGATAAAGAGCTAAACATGGTATCAAATTTTCCGGAAAAATATGAGGAATATTCGGTCAAGAGCTTTTGCGGAGAAATTATTTTTCGTTCGGCCGTGACGAACGAAAACGTGCAAAAATGCGTGTTTTGCGTGATTTTTTATGAAATGCTTAAAATGGCCTGAAACGTATGCAAAAAAAATTTAAGACGATTTTGAGCAATTTAAAATTTTACGCGCGCATTGACGCGCGCGCCTACGCGTACGCGCATTTTTGCGCGCATTTATTGACCTCATATTGATCCGACGGATATTGATCTTAATCTTGATAAATATGAATGTAAAATTACTTTCCGTTATGAAGATATGATCATAAGTTGATTTTTACAAAATGGCGCCTGGATGACGTCACGATGACTTTGAGTCTTTGAAAAGTCACGCAGTTCTAAGTTAGACTAAGATCTATCATCAGTGAAAGATTCATAACAATGGCTTTATTGAGTCTTGAGATATCCTGCGAACAAATTCGAGGAAGAATAATAAATAAAAAAAAAATAAATAAAAATCTTGACGAAATCAAAAGGTGATACGTTGACTTCGTTACGTATCACCTAATGATACGTATACTTTGTACGCATCACCTAATGATTCCTTCAAAATTTGCAATTTCAACTTTCGATTGAAAATTTCGATATGATCCCAACATCTGATCGAAAAACAAAGTACACCGTTTTTATAGCCCATGGTCTCAGCTATAACATACCCCAATTTGGGAGAAAACAGAGCACACATAAGATAGATAGTGCTCATAGATGAATGCCATGTAGATTCATGATGTGAACGAAATTCACCTTCCATAGACATAACACGCAAATGACGAAAATTCTGACATGTGGCCTTTAATTGAATTTTGTACTATGATGACCTCATTAAAATGAAACTTAGTGAAAAGTGATCTTGTAGAGAATTGCCTTATCTACAACATATCGACATTTCAAAGAGAATCGATGAATATTGAGAGAAATACACTACATTTTCCATAAATACAATGACGTCATAATATGCAATTTTGTATTTTTGACTTCCAAGGCCATTATGATGCCGTCAAGATGTACTTAATGGCCAAATGAGATATGAAATCATACCTCCGACTCATACTCTATCTAAATATGAAAAAAAAATTGGCAATCCCTATTCATCCCAATGGACTTTTCATAGGCATGTTTTTGCCCATATATGCAATGTATTACAAAAATCGCGCGTACGGACGGTTATCTTGAACGGACGCTCATTCCGTTTTTAATAGTGATAAAGAGCTAAACATGGTATCAAATTTTCCGGAAAAATATGAGGAATATTCGGTCAAGAGCTTTTGCGGAGAAATTATTTTTCGTTCGGCCGTGACGAACGAAAACGTGCAAAAATGCGTGTTTTGCGTGATTTTTTATGAAATGCTTAAAATGGCCTGAAACGTATGCAAAAAAAATTTAAGACGATTTTGAGCAATTTAAAATTTTACGCGCGCATTGACGCGCGCGCCTACGCGTACGCGCATTTTTGCGCGCATTTATTGACCTCATATTGATCCGACGGATATTGATCTTAATCTTGATAAATATGAATGTAAAATTACTTTCCGTTATGAAGATATGATCATAAGTTGATTTTTACAAAATGGCGCCTGGATGACGTCACGATGACTTTGAGTCTTTGAAAAGTCACGCAGTTCTAAGTTAGACTAAGATCTATCATCAGTGAAAGATTCATAACAATGGCTTTATTGAGTCTTGAGATATCCTGCGAACAAATTCGAGGAAGAATAATAAATAAAAAAAAAAATAAATAAAAATCTTGACGAAATCAAAAGGTGATACGTTGACTTCGTTACGTATCACCTAATGATACGTATACTTTGTACGCATCACCTAATGATTCCTTCAAAATTTGCAATTTCAACTTTCGATTGAAAATTTCGATATGATCCCAACATCTGATCGAAAAACAAAGTACACCGTTTTTATAGCCCATGGTCTCAGCTATAACATACCCCAATTTGGGAGAAAACAGAGCACACATAAGATAGATAGTGCTCATAGATGAATGCCATGTAGATTCATGATGTGAACGAAATTCACCTTCCATAGACATAACACGCAAATGACGAAAATTCTGACATGTGGCCTTTAATTGAATTTTGTACTATGATGACCTCATTAAAATGAAACTTAGTGAAAAGTGATCTTGTAGAGAATTGCCTTATCTACAACATATCGACATTTCAAAGAGAATCGATGAATATTGAGAGAAATACACTACATTTTCCATAAATACAATGACGTCATAATATGCAATTTTGTATTTTTGACTTCCAAGGCCATTATGATGCCGTCAAGATGTACTTAATGGCCAAATGAGATATGAAATCATACCTCCGACTCATACTCTATCTAAATATGAAAAAAAAATTGGCAATCCCTATTCATCCCAATGGACTTTTCATAGGCATGTTTTTGCCCATATATGCAATGTATTACAAAAATCGCGCGTACGGACGGTTATCTTGAACGGACGCTCATTCCGTTTTTAATAGTGATAAAGAGCTAAACATGGTATCAAATTTTCCGGAAAAATATGAGGAATATTCGGTCAAGAGCTTTTGCGGAGAAATTATTTTTCGTTCGGCCGTGACGAACGAAAACGTGCAAAAATGCGTGTTTTGCGTGATTTTTTATGAAATGCTTAAAATGGCCTGAAACGTATGCAAAAAAAATTTAAGACGATTTTGAGCAATTTAAAATTTTACGCGCGCATTGACGCGCGCGCCTACGCGTACGCGCATTTTTGCGCGCATTTATTGACCTCATATTGATCCGACGGATATTGATCTTAATCTTGATAAATATGAATGTAAAATTACTTTCCGTTATGAAGATATGATCATAAGTTGATTTTTACAAAATGGCGCCTGGATGACGTCACGATGACTTTGAGTCTTTGAAAAGTCACGCAGTTCTAAGTTAGACTAAGATCTATCATCAGTGAAAGATTCATAACAATGGCTTTATTGAGTCTTGAGATATCCTGCGAACAAATTCGAGGAAGAATAATAAATAAAAAAAAAAATAAATAAAAATCTTGACGAAATCAAAAGGTGATACGTTGACTTCGTTACGTATCACCTAATGATACGTATACTTTGTACGCATCACCTAATGATTCCTTCAAAATTTGCAATTTCAACTTTCGATTGAAAATTTCGATATGATCCCAACATCTGATCGAAAAACAAAGTACACCGTTTTTATAGCCCATGGTCTCAGCTATAACATACCCCAATTTGGGAGAAAACAGAGCACACATAAGATAGATAGTGCTCATAGATGAATGCCATGTAGATTCATGATGTGAACGAAATTCACCTTCCATAGACATAACACGCAAATGACGAAAATTCTGACATGTGGCCTTTAATTGAATTTTGTACTATGATGACCTCATTAAAATGAAACTTAGTGAAAAGTGATCTTGTAGAGAATTGCCTTATCTACAACATATCGACATTTCAAAGAGAATCGATGAATATTGAGAGAAATACACTACATTTTCCATAAATACAATGACGTCATAATATGCAATTTTGTATTTTTGACTTCCAAGGCCATTATGATGCCGTCAAGATGTACTTAATGGCCAAATGAGATATGAAATCATACCTCCGACTCATACTCTATCTAAATATGAAAAAAAAATTGGCAATCCCTATTCATCCCAATGGACTTTTCATAGGCATGTTTTTGCCCATATATGCAATGTATTACAAAAATCGCGCGTACGGACGGTTATCTTGAACGGACGCTCATTCCGTTTTTAATAGTGATAAAGAGCTAAACATGGTATCAAATTTTCCGGAAAAATATGAGGAATATTCGGTCAAGAGCTTTTGCGGAGAAATTATTTTTCGTTCGGCCGTGACGAACGAAAACGTGCAAAAATGCGTGTTTTGCGTGATTTTTTATGAAATGCTTAAAATGGCCTGAAACGTATGCAAAAAAAATTTAAGACGATTTTGAGCAATTTAAAATTTTACGCGCGCATTGACGCGCGCGCCTACGCGTACGCGCATTTTTGCGCGCATTTATTGACCTCATATTGATCCGACGGATATTGATCTTAATCTTGATAAATATGAATGTAAAATTACTTTCCGTTATGAAGATATGATCATAAGTTGATTTTTACAAAATGGCGCCTGGATGACGTCACGATGACTTTGAGTCTTTGAAAAGTCACGCAGTTCTAAGTTAGACTAAGATCTATCATCAGTGAAAGATTCATAACAATGGCTTTATTGAGTCTTGAGATATCCTGCGAACAAATTCGAGGAAGAATAATAAATAAAAAAAAAATAAATAAAAATCTTGACGAAATCAAAAGGTGATACGTTGACTTCGTTACGTATCACCTAATGATACGTATACTTTGTACGCATCACCTAATGATTCCTTCAAAATTTGCAATTTCAACTTTCGATTGAAAATTTCGATATGATCCCAACATCTGATCGAAAAACAAAGTACACCGTTTTTATAGCCCATGGTCTCAGCTATAACATACCCCAATTTGGGAGAAAACAGAGCACACATAAGATAGATAGTGCTCATAGATGAATGCCATGTAGATTCATGATGTGAACGAAATTCACCTTCCATAGACATAACACGCAAATGACGAAAATTCTGACATGTGGCCTTTAATTGAATTTTGTACTATGATGACCTCATTAAAATGAAACTTAGTGAAAAGTGATCTTGTAGAGAATTGCCTTATCTACAACATATCGACATTTCAAAGAGAATCGATGAATATTGAGAGAAATACACTACATTTTCCATAAATACAATGACGTCATAATATGCAATTTTGTATTTTTGACTTCCAAGGCCATTATGATGCCGTCAAGATGTACTTAATGGCCAAATGAGATATGAAATCATACCTCCGACTCATACTCTATCTAAATATGAAAAAAAAATTGGCAATCCCTATTCATCCCAATGGACTTTTCATAGGCATGTTTTTGCCCATATATGCAATGTATTACAAAAATCGCGCGTACGGACGGTTATCTTGAACGGACGCTCATTCCGTTTTTAATAGTGATAAAGAGCTAAACATGGTATCAAATTTTCCGGAAAAATATGAGGAATATTCGGTCAAGAGCTTTTGCGGAGAAATTATTTTTCGTTCGGCCGTGACGAACGAAAACGTGCAAAAATGCGTGTTTTGCGTGATTTTTTATGAAATGCTTAAAATGGCCTGAAACGTATGCAAAAAAAATTTAAGACGATTTTGAGCAATTTAAAATTTTACGCGCGCATTGACGCGCGCGCCTACGCGTACGCGCATTTTTGCGCGCATTTATTGACCTCATATTGATCCGACGGATATTGATCTTAATCTTGATAAATATGAATGTAAAATTACTTTCCGTTATGAAGATATGATCATAAGTTGATTTTTACAAAATGGCGCCTGGATGACGTCACGATGACTTTGAGTCTTTGAAAAGTCACGCAGTTCTAAGTTAGACTAAGATCTATCATCAGTGAAAGATTCATAACAATGGCTTTATTGAGTCTTGAGATATCCTGCGAACAAATTCGAGGAAGAATAATAAATAAAAAAAAAAAAAAATAAAAATCTTGACGAAATCAAAAGGTGATACGTTGACTTCGTTACGTATCACCTAATGATACGTATACTTTGTACGCATCACCTAATGATTCCTTCAAAATTTGCAATTTCAACTTTCGATTGAAAATTTCGATATGATCCCAACATCTGATCGAAAAACAAAGTACACCGTTTTTATAGCCCATGGTCTCAGCTATAACATACCCCAATTTGGGAGAAAACAGAGCACACATAAGATAGATAGTGCTCATAGATGAATGCCATGTAGATTCATGATGTGAACGAAATTCACCTTCCATAGACATAACACGCAAATGACGAAAATTCTGACATGTGGCCTTTAATTGAATTTTGTACTATGATGACCTCATTAAAATGAAACTTAGTGAAAAGTGATCTTGTAGAGAATTGCCTTATCTACAACATATCGACATTTCAAAGAGAATCGATGAATATTGAGAGAAATACACTACATTTTCCATAAATACAATGACGTCATAATATGCAATTTTGTATTTTTGACTTCCAAGGCCATTATGATGCCGTCAAGATGTACTTAATGGCCAAATGAGATATGAAATCATACCTCCGACTCATACTCTATCTAAATATGAAAAAAAAATTGGCAATCCCTATTCATCCCAATGGACTTTTCATAGGCATGTTTTTGCCCATATATGCAATGTATTACAAAAATCGCGCGTACGGACGGTTATCTTGAACGGACGCTCATTCCGTTTTTAATAGTGATAAAGAGCTAAACATGGTATCAAATTTTCCGGAAAAATATGAGGAATATTCGGTCAAGAGCTTTTGCGGAGAAATTATTTTTCGTTCGGCCGTGACGAACGAAAACGTGCAAAAATGCGTGTTTTGCGTGATTTTTTATGAAATGCTTAAAATGGCCTGAAACGTATGCAAAAAAAATTTAAGACGATTTTGAGCAATTTAAAATTTTACGCGCGCATTGACGCGCGCGCCTACGCGTACGCGCATTTTTGCGCGCATTTATTGACCTCATATTGATCCGACGGATATTGATCTTAATCTTGATAAATATGAATGTAAAATTACTTTCCGTTATGAAGATATGATCATAAGTTGATTTTTACAAAATGGCGCCTGGATGACGTCACGATGACTTTGAGTCTTTGAAAAGTCACGCAGTTCTAAGTTAGACTAAGATCTATCATCAGTGAAAGATTCATAACAATGGCTTTATTGAGTCTTGAGATATCCTGCGAACAAATTCGAGGAAGAATAATAAATAAAAAAAAAAATAAATAAAAATCTTGACGAAATCAAAAGGTGATACGTTGACTTCGTTACGTATCACCTAATGATACGTATACTTTGTACGCATCACCTAATGATTCCTTCAAAATTTGCAATTTCAACTTTCGATTGAAAATTTCGATATGATCCCAACATCTGATCGAAAAACAAAGTACACCGTTTTTATAGCCCATGGTCTCAGCTATAACATACCCCAATTTGGGAGAAAACAGAGCACACATAAGATAGATAGTGCTCATAGATGAATGCCATGTAGATTCATGATGTGAACGAAATTCACCTTCCATAGACATAACACGCAAATGACGAAAATTCTGACATGTGGCCTTTAATTGAATTTTGTACTATGATGACCTCATTAAAATGAAACTTAGTGAAAAGTGATCTTGTAGAGAATTGCCTTATCTACAACATATCGACATTTCAAAGAGAATCGATGAATATTGAGAGAAATACACTACATTTTCCATAAATACAATGACGTCATAATATGCAATTTTGTATTTTTGACTTCCAAGGCCATTATGATGCCGTCAAGATGTACTTAATGGCCAAATGAGATATGAAATCATACCTCCGACTCATACTCTATCTAAATATGAAAAAAAAATTGGCAATCCCTATTCATCCCAATGGACTTTTCATAGGCATGTTTTTGCCCATATATGCAATGTATTACAAAAATCGCGCGTACGGACGGTTATCTTGAACGGACGCTCATTCCGTTTTTAATAGTGATAAAGAGCTAAACATGGTATCAAATTTTCCGGAAAAATATGAGGAATATTCGGTCAAGAGCTTTTGCGGAGAAATTATTTTTCGTTCGGCCGTGACGAACGAAAACGTGCAAAAATGCGTGTTTTGCGTGATTTTTTATGAAATGCTTAAAATGGCCTGAAACGTATGCAAAAAAAATTTAAGACGATTTTGAGCAATTTAAAATTTTACGCGCGCATTGACGCGCGCGCCTACGCGTACGCGCATTTTTGCGCGCATTTATTGACCTCATATTGATCCGACGGATATTGATCTTAATCTTGATAAATATGAATGTAAAATTACTTTCCGTTATGAAGATATGATCATAAGTTGATTTTTACAAAATGGCGCCTGGATGACGTCACGATGACTTTGAGTCTTTGAAAAGTCACGCAGTTCTAAGTTAGACTAAGATCTATCATCAGTGAAAGATTCATAACAATGGCTTTATTGAGTCTTGAGATATCCTGCGAACAAATTCGAGGAAGAATAATAAATAAAAAAAAAAATAAATAAAAATCTTGACGAAATCAAAAGGTGATACGTTGACTTCGTTACGTATCACCTAATGATACGTATACTTTGTACGCATCACCTAATGATTCCTTCAAAATTTGCAATTTCAACTTTCGATTGAAAATTTCGATATGATCCCAACATCTGATCGAAAAACAAAGTACACCGTTTTTATAGCCCATGGTCTCAGCTATAACATACCCCAATTTGGGAGAAAACAGAGCACACATAAGATAGATAGTGCTCATAGATGAATGCCATGTAGATTCATGATGTGAACGAAATTCACCTTCCATAGACATAACACGCAAATGACGAAAATTCTGACATGTGGCCTTTAATTGAATTTTGTACTATGATGACCTCATTAAAATGAAACTTAGTGAAAAGTGATCTTGTAGAGAATTGCCTTATCTACAACATATCGACATTTCAAAGAGAATCGATGAATATTGAGAGAAATACACTACATTTTCCATAAATACAATGACGTCATAATATGCAATTTTGTATTTTTGACTTCCAAGGCCATTATGATGCCGTCAAGATGTACTTAATGGCCAAATGAGATATGAAATCATACCTCCGACTCATACTCTATCTAAATATGAAAAAAAAATTGGCAATCCCTATTCATCCCAATGGACTTTTCATAGGCATGTTTTTGCCCATATATGCAATGTATTACAAAAATCGCGCGTACGGACGGTTATCTTGAACGGACGCTCATTCCGTTTTTAATAGTGATAAAGAGCTAAACATGGTATCAAATTTTCCGGAAAAATATGAGGAATATTCGGTCAAGAGCTTTTGCGGAGAAATTATTTTTCGTTCGGCCGTGACGAACGAAAACGTGCAAAAATGCGTGTTTTGCGTGATTTTTTATGAAATGCTTAAAATGGCCTGAAACGTATGCAAAAAAAATTTAAGACGATTTTGAGCAATTTAAAATTTTACGCGCGCATTGACGCGCGCGCCTACGCGTACGCGCATTTTTGCGCGCATTTATTGACCTCATATTGATCCGACGGATATTGATCTTAATCTTGATAAATATGAATGTAAAATTACTTTCCGTTATGAAGATATGATCATAAGTTGATTTTTACAAAATGGCGCCTGGATGACGTCACGATGACTTTGAGTCTTTGAAAAGTCACGCAGTTCTAAGTTAGACTAAGATCTATCATCAGTGAAAGATTCATAACAATGGCTTTATTGAGTCTTGAGATATCCTGCGAACAAATTCGAGGAAGAATAATAAATAAAAAAAAAAAAAAATAAAAATCTTGACGAAATCAAAAGGTGATACGTTGACTTCGTTACGTATCACCTAATGATACGTATACTTTGTACGCATCACCTAATGATTCCTTCAAAATTTGCAATTTCAACTTTCGATTGAAAATTTCGATATGATCCCAACATCTGATCGAAAAACAAAGTACACCGTTTTTATAGCCCATGGTCTCAGCTATAACATACCCCAATTTGGGAGAAAACAGAGCACACATAAGATAGATAGTGCTCATAGATGAATGCCATGTAGATTCATGATGTGAACGAAATTCACCTTCCATAGACATAACACGCAAATGACGAAAATTCTGACATGTGGCCTTTAATTGAATTTTGTACTATGATGACCTCATTAAAATGAAACTTAGTGAAAAGTGATCTTGTAGAGAATTGCCTTATCTACAACATATCGACATTTCAAAGAGAATCGATGAATATTGAGAGAAATACACTACATTTTCCATAAATACAATGACGTCATAATATGCAATTTTGTATTTTTGACTTCCAAGGCCATTATGATGCCGTCAAGATGTACTTAATGGCCAAATGAGATATGAAATCATACCTCCGACTCATACTCTATCTAAATATGAAAAAAAAATTGGCAATCCCTATTCATCCCAATGGACTTTTCATAGGCATGTTTTTGCCCATATATGCAATGTATTACAAAAATCGCGCGTACGGACGGTTATCTTGAACGGACGCTCATTCCGTTTTTAATAGTGATAAAGAGCTAAACATGGTATCAAATTTTCCGGAAAAATATGAGGAATATTCGGTCAAGAGCTTTTGCGGAGAAATTATTTTTCGTTCGGCCGTGACGAACGAAAACGTGCAAAAATGCGTGTTTTGCGTGATTTTTTATGAAATGCTTAAAATGGCCTGAAACGTATGCAAAAAAAATTTAAGACGATTTTGAGCAATTTAAAATTTTACGCGCGCATTGACGCGCGCGCCTACGCGTACGCGCATTTTTGCGCGCATTTATTGACCTCATATTGATCCGACGGATATTGATCTTAATCTTGATAAATATGAATGTAAAATTACTTTCCGTTATGAAGATATGATCATAAGTTGATTTTTACAAAATGGCGCCTGGATGACGTCACGATGACTTTGAGTCTTTGAAAAGTCACGCAGTTCTAAGTTAGACTAAGATCTATCATCAGTGAAAGATTCATAACAATGGCTTTATTGAGTCTTGAGATATCCTGCGAACAAATTCGAGGAAGAATAATAAATAAAAAAAAAATAAATAAAAATCTTGACGAAATCAAAAGGTGATACGTTGACTTCGTTACGTATCACCTAATGATACGTATACTTTGTACGCATCACCTAATGATTCCTTCAAAATTTGCAATTTCAACTTTCGATTGAAAATTTCGATATGATCCCAACATCTGATCGAAAAACAAAGTACACCGTTTTTATAGCCCATGGTCTCAGCTATAACATACCCCAATTTGGGAGAAAACAGAGCACACATAAGATAGATAGTGCTCATAGATGAATGCCATGTAGATTCATGATGTGAACGAAATTCACCTTCCATAGACATAACACGCAAATGACGAAAATTCTGACATGTGGCCTTTAATTGAATTTTGTACTATGATGACCTCATTAAAATGAAACTTAGTGAAAAGTGATCTTGTAGAGAATTGCCTTATCTACAACATATCGACATTTCAAAGAGAATCGATGAATATTGAGAGAAATACACTACATTTTCCATAAATACAATGACGTCATAATATGCAATTTTGTATTTTTGACTTCCAAGGCCATTATGATGCCGTCAAGATGTACTTAATGGCCAAATGAGATATGAAATCATACCTCCGACTCATACTCTATCTAAATATGAAAAAAAAATTGGCAATCCCTATTCATCCCAATGGACTTTTCATAGGCATGTTTTTGCCCATATATGCAATGTATTACAAAAATCGCGCGTACGGACGGTTATCTTGAACGGACGCTCATTCCGTTTTTAATAGTGATAAAGAGCTAAACATGGTATCAAATTTTCCGGAAAAATATGAGGAATATTCGGTCAAGAGCTTTTGCGGAGAAATTATTTTTCGTTCGGCCGTGACGAACGAAAACGTGCAAAAATGCGTGTTTTGCGTGATTTTTTATGAAATGCTTAAAATGGCCTGAAACGTATGCAAAAAAAATTTAAGACGATTTTGAGCAATTTAAAATTTTACGCGCGCATTGACGCGCGCGCCTACGCGTACGCGCATTTTTGCGCGCATTTATTGACCTCATATTGATCCGACGGATATTGATCTTAATCTTGATAAATATGAATGTAAAATTACTTTCCGTTATGAAGATATGATCATAAGTTGATTTTTACAAAATGGCGCCTGGATGACGTCACGATGACTTTGAGTCTTTGAAAAGTCACGCAGTTCTAAGTTAGACTAAGATCTATCATCAGTGAAAGATTCATAACAATGGCTTTATTGAGTCTTGAGATATCCTGCGAACAAATTCGAGGAAGAATAATAAATAAAAAAAAAAATAAATAAAAATCTTGACGAAATCAAAAGGTGATACGTTGACTTCGTTACGTATCACCTAATGATACGTATACTTTGTACGCATCACCTAATGATTCCTTCAAAATTTGCAATTTCAACTTTCGATTGAAAATTTCGATATGATCCCAACATCTGATCGAAAAACAAA
The DNA here is from genome assembly GCF_000002235.5 of Strongylocentrotus purpuratus. Lineage (NCBI taxonomy): Eukaryota > Metazoa > Echinodermata > Echinoidea > Camarodonta > Strongylocentrotidae > Strongylocentrotus > Strongylocentrotus purpuratus. Next base: position 16,471,828 of record NW_022145598.1, read on the forward strand.
GTACACCGTTTTTATAGCCCATGGTCTCAGCTATAACATACCCCAATTTGGGAGAAAACAGAGCACACATAAGATAGATAGTGCTCATAGATGAATGCCATGTAGATTCATGATGTGAACGAAATTCACCTTCCATAGACATAACACGCAAATGACGAAAATTCTGACATGTGGCCTTTAATTGAATTTTGTACTATGATGACCTCATTAAAATGAAACTTAGTGAAAAGTGATCTTGTAGAGAATTGCCTTATCTACAACATATCGACATTTCAAAGAGAATCGATGAATATTGAGAGAAATACACTACATTTTCCATAAATACAATGACGTCATAATATGCAATTTTGTATTTTTGACTTCCAAGGCCATTATGATGCCGTCAAGATGTACTTAATGGCCAAATGAGATATGAAATCATACCTCCGACTCATACTCTATCTAAATATGAAAAAAAAATTGGCAATCCCTATTCATCCCAATGGACTTTTCATAGGCATGTTTTTGCCCATATATGCAATGTATTACAAAAATCGCGCGTACGGACGGTTATCTTGAACGGACGCTCATTCCGTTTTTAATAGTGATAAAGAGCTAAACATGGTATCAAATTTTCCGGAAAAATATGAGGAATATTCGGTCAAGAGCTTTTGCGGAGAAATTATTTTTCGTTCGGCCGTGACGAACGAAAACGTGCAAAAATGCGTGTTTTGCGTGATTTTTTATGAAATGCTTAAAATGGCCTGAAACGTATGCAAAAAAAATTTAAGACGATTTTGAGCAATTTAAAATTTTACGCGCGCATTGACGCGCGCGCCTACGCGTACGCGCATTTTTGCGCGCATTTATTGACCTCATATTGATCCGACGGATATTGATCTTAATCTTGATAAATATGAATGTAAAATTACTTTCCGTTATGAAGATATGATCATAAGTTGATTTTTACAAAATGGCGCCTGGATGACGTCACGATGACTTTGAGTCTTTGAAAAGTCACGCAGTTCTAAGTTAGACTAAGATCTATCATCAGTGAAAGATTCATAACAATGGCTTTATTGAGTCTTGAGATATCCTGCGAACAAATTCGAGGAAGAATAATAAATAAAAAAAAAAATAAATAAAAATCTTGACGAAATCAAAAGGTGATACGTTGACTTCGTTACGTATCACCTAATGATACGTATACTTTGTACGCATCACCTAATGATTCCTTCAAAATTTGCAATTTCAACTTTCGATTGAAAATTTCGATATGATCCCAACATCTGATCGAAAAACAAAGTACACCGTTTTTATAGCCCATGGTCTCAGCTATAACATACCCCAATTTGGGAGAAAACAGAGCACACATAAGATAGATAGTGCTCATAGATGAATGCCATGTAGATTCATGATGTGAACGAAATTCACCTTCCATAGACATAACACGCAAATGACGAAAATTCTGACATGTGGCCTTTAATTGAATTTTGTACTATGATGACCTCATTAAAATGAAACTTAGTGAAAAGTGATCTTGTAGAGAATTGCCTTATCTACAACATATCGACATTTCAAAGAGAATCGATGAATATTGAGAGAAATACACTACATTTTCCATAAATACAATGACGTCATAATATGCAATTTTGTATTTTTGACTTCCAAGGCCATTATGATGCCGTCAAGATGTACTTAATGGCCAAATGAGATATGAAATCATACCTCCGACTCATACTCTATCTAAATATGAAAAAAAAATTGGCAATCCCTATTCATCCCAATGGACTTTTCATAGGCATGTTTTTGCCCATATATGCAATGTATTACAAAAATCGCGCGTACGGACGGTTATCTTGAACGGACGCTCATTCCGTTTTTAATAGTGATAAAGAGCTAAACATGGTATCAAATTTTCCGGAAAAATATGAGGAATATTCGGTCAAGAGCTTTTGCGGAGAAATTATTTTTCGTTCGGCCGTGACGAACGAAAACGTGCAAAAATGCGTGTTTTGCGTGATTTTTTATGAAATGCTTAAAATGGCCTGAAACGTATGCAAAAAAAATTTAAGACGATTTTGAGCAATTTAAAATTTTACGCGCGCATTGACGCGCGCGCCTACGCGTACGCGCATTTTTGCGCGCATTTATTGACCTCATATTGATCCGACGGATATTGATCTTAATCTTGATAAATATGAATGTAAAATTACTTTCCGTTATGAAGATATGATCATAAGTTGATTTTTACAAAATGGCGCCTGGATGACGTCACGATGACTTTGAGTCTTTGAAAAGTCACGCAGTTCTAAGTTAGACTAAGATCTATCATCAGTGAAAGATTCATAACAATGGCTTTATTGAGTCTTGAGATATCCTGCGAACAAATTCGAGGAAGAATAATAAATAAAAAAAAAAAAAATAAAAATCTTGACGAAATCAAAAGGTGATACGTTGACTTCGTTACGTATCACCTAATGATACGTATACTTTGTACGCATCACCTAATGATTCCTTCAAAATTTGCAATTTCAACTTTCGATTGAAAATTTCGATATGATCCCAACATCTGATCGAAAAACAAAGTACACCGTTTTTATAGCCCATGGTCTCAGCTATAACATACCCCAATTTGGGAGAAAACAGAGCACACATAAGATAGATAGTGCTCATAGATGAATGCCATGTAGATTCATGATGTGAACGAAATTCACCTTCCATAGACATAACACGCAAATGACGAAAATTCTGACATGTGGCCTTTAATTGAATTTTGTACTATGATGACCTCATTAAAATGAAACTTAGTGAAAAGTGATCTTGTAGAGAATTGCCTTATCTACAACATATCGACATTTCAAAGAGAATCGATGAATATTGAGAGAAATACACTACATTTTCCATAAATACAATGACGTCATAATATGCAATTTTGTATTTTTGACTTCCAAGGCCATTATGATGCCGTCAAGATGTACTTAATGGCCAAATGAGATATGAAATCATACCTCCGACTCATACTCTATCTAAATATGAAAAAAAAATTGGCAATCCCTATTCATCCCAATGGACTTTTCATAGGCATGTTTTTGCCCATATATGCAATGTATTACAAAAATCGCGCGTACGGACGGTTATCTTGAACGGACGCTCATTCCGTTTTTAATAGTGATAAAGAGCTAAACATGGTATCAAATTTTCCGGAAAAATATGAGGAATATTCGGTCAAGAGCTTTTGCGGAGAAATTATTTTTCGTTCGGCCGTGACGAACGAAAACGTGCAAAAATGCGTGTTTTGCGTGATTTTTTATGAAATGCTTAAAATGGCCTGAAACGTATGCAAAAAAAATTTAAGACGATTTTGAGCAATTTAAAATTTTACGCGCGCATTGACGCGCGCGCCTACGCGTACGCGCATTTTTGCGCGCATTTATTGACCTCATATTGATCCGACGGATATTGATCTTAATCTTGATAAATATGAATGTAAAATTACTTTCCGTTATGAAGATATGATCATAAGTTGATTTTTACAAAATGGCGCCTGGATGACGTCACGATGACTTTGAGTCTTTGAAAAGTCACGCAGTTCTAAGTTAGACTAAGATCTATCATCAGTGAAAGATTCATAACAATGGCTTTATTGAGTCTTGAGATATCCTGCGAACAAATTCGAGGAAGAATAATAAATAAAAAAAAAAATAAATAAAAATCTTGACGAAATCAAAAGGTGATACGTTGACTTCGTTACGTATCACCTAATGATACGTATACTTTGTACGCATCACCTAATGATTCCTTCAAAATTTGCAATTTCAACTTTCGATTGAAAATTTCGATATGATCCCAACATCTGATCGAAAAACAAAGTACACCGTTTTTATAGCCCATGGTCTCAGCTATAACATACCCCAATTTGGGAGAAAACAGAGCACACATAAGATAGATAGTGCTCATAGATGAATGCCATGTAGATTCATGATGTGAACGAAATTCACCTTCCATAGACATAACACGCAAATGACGAAAATTCTGACATGTGGCCTTTAATTGAATTTTGTACTATGATGACCTCATTAAAATGAAACTTAGTGAAAAGTGATCTTGTAGAGAATTGCCTTATCTACAACATATCGACATTTCAAAGAGAATCGATGAATATTGAGAGAAATACACTACATTTTCCATAAATACAATGACGTCATAATATGCAATTTTGTATTTTTGACTTCCAAGGCCATTATGATGCCGTCAAGATGTACTTAATGGCCAAATGAGATATGAAATCATACCTCCGACTCATACTCTATCTAAATATGAAAAAAAAATTGGCAATCCCTATTCATCCCAATGGACTTTTCATAGGCATGTTTTTGCCCATATATGCAATGTATTACAAAAATCGCGCGTACGGACGGTTATCTTGAACGGACGCTCATTCCGTTTTTAATAGTGATAAAGAGCTAAACATGGTATCAAATTTTCCGGAAAAATATGAGGAATATTCGGTCAAGAGCTTTTGCGGAGAAATTATTTTTCGTTCGGCCGTGACGAACGAAAACGTGCAAAAATGCGTGTTTTGCGTGATTTTTTATGAAATGCTTAAAATGGCCTGAAACGTATGCAAAAAAAATTTAAGACGATTTTGAGCAATTTAAAATTTTACGCGCGCATTGACGCGCGCGCCTACGCGTACGCGCATTTTTGCGCGCATTTATTGACCTCATATTGATCCGACGGATATTGATCTTAATCTTGATAAATATGAATGTAAAATTACTTTCCGTTATGAAGATATGATCATAAGTTGATTTTTACAAAATGGCGCCTGGATGACGTCACGATGACTTTGAGTCTTTGAAAAGTCACGCAGTTCTAAGTTAGACTAAGATCTATCATCAGTGAAAGATTCATAACAATGGCTTTATTGAGTCTTGAGATATCCTGCGAACAAATTCGAGGAAGAATAATAAATAAAAAAAAAAATAAATAAAAATCTTGACGAAATCAAAAGGTGATACGTTGACTTCGTTACGTATCACCTAATGATACGTATACTTTGTACGCATCACCTAATGATTCCTTCAAAATTTGCAATTTCAACTTTCGATTGAAAATTTCGATATGATCCCAACATCTGATCGAAAAACAAAGTACACCGTTTTTATAGCCCATGGTCTCAGCTATAACATACCCCAATTTGGGAGAAAACAGAGCACACATAAGATAGATAGTGCTCATAGATGAATGCCATGTAGATTCATGATGTGAACGAAATTCACCTTCCATAGACATAACACGCAAATGACGAAAATTCTGACATGTGGCCTTTAATTGAATTTTGTACTATGATGACCTCATTAAAATGAAACTTAGTGAAAAGTGATCTTGTAGAGAATTGCCTTATCTACAACATATCGACATTTCAAAGAGAATCGATGAATATTGAGAGAAATACACTACATTTTCCATAAATACAATGACGTCATAATATGCAATTTTGTATTTTTGACTTCCAAGGCCATTATGATGCCGTCAAAATGTACTTAATGGCCAAATGAGATATGAAATCATACCTCCGACTCATACTCTATCTAAATATGAAAAAAAAATTGGCAATCCCTATTCATCCCAATGGACTTTTCATAGGCATGTTTTTGCCCATATATGCAATGTATTACAAAAATCGCGCGTACGGACGGTTATCTTGAACGGACGCTCATTCCGTTTTTAATAGTGATAAAGAGCTAAACATGGTATCAAATTTTCCGGAAAAATATGAGGAATATTCGGTCAAGAGCTTTTGCGGAGAAATTATTTTTCGTTCGGCCGTGACGAACGAAAACGTGCAAAAATGCGTGTTTTGCGTGATTTTTTATGAAATGCTTAAAATGGCCTGAAACGTATGCAAAAAAAATTTAAGACGATTTTGAGCAATTTAAAATTTTACGCGCGCATTGACGCGCGCGCCTACGCGTACGCGCATTTTTGCGCGCATTTATTGACCTCATATTGATCCGACGGATATTGATCTTAATCTTGATAAATATGAATGTAAAATTACTTTCCGTTATGAAGATATGATCATAAGTTGATTTTTACAAAATGGCGCCTGGATGACGTCACGATGACTTTGAGTCTTTGAAAAGTCACGCAGTTCTAAGTTAGACTAAGATCTATCATCAGTGAAAGATTCATAACAATGGCTTTATTGAGTCTTGAGATATCCTGCGAACAAATTCGAGGAAGAATAATAAATAAAAAAAAAAAAAAATAAAAATCTTGACGAAATCAAAAGGTGATACGTTGACTTCGTTACGTATCACCTAATGATACGTATACTTTGTACGCATCACCTAATGATTCCTTCAAAATTTGCAATTTCAACTTTCGATTGAAAATTTCGATATGATCTCAACATCTGATCGAAAAACAAAGTACACCGTTTTTATAGCCCATGGTCTCAGCTATAACATACCCAAATTTGGGAGAAAACAGAGCACAAATAAGAAAGATAGTGCTCATAGATGAATGCCATGTCGATTCATGATGTGAACGAAATTCACCTTCCATAGACAATTTTGACGCAAATTAAAAATTTACGCGCGCATTAACGCGCGCGTACTACGCGTACGCACATTAAAATGAAACTTATTGACCTCAAATTGACCCGACGGATATTGATCTTAATCTACAAATATGAATGTAAAATTACTTTCCGTTATGAATATTGATCAGAAATACACTACATTTACAAAATGGCGCCTGGATGACGTCACGATGCAATTTGTATTTTGACTTCAAGGCCATTATGATGCCGTCAAGATGTACATAATGGCCAAATGAGATATGAAATCATACCTCCGACTCATACTCGATCTAAATATGAAAAAAAAATTGGCAATCCCTATTCATCCCAATGGACTTTTCATAGGCATGTTTTTGCCCATATATGCAATGTATTACAAAAATCGCGCGTACGGACGGTTATCTTGAACGGACGCTCATTCCGTTTTAATAGTGATAAAGAGCTAAACATGGTATCAAATTTTCCGGAAAAATATGAGGAATATTCGGTCAAGAGCTTTTGCGGAGAAATTATTTTTCGTTCGGCCGTGACGAACGAAAACGTGCAAAAATGCGTGTTTGCGTGATTTTTATGAAATGCTTAAAATGGCCTGAAACGTATGCAAAAAAATTTAAGACGATTTTGAGCAATTTAAAATTTTACATGATCATTGACGCGCGCGCCTACGCGTACGCGCATTTTTGCGCGCATTTATTGACCTCATATTGATCCGACGGATATTGATCTTAATCTTGATAAATATGAATGTAAAATTACTTTCCGTTATGAAGATATGATCATAAGTTGATTTTACAAAATGGCGCCTGGATGACGTCACGATGACTTTGAGAAAAAGTCACGCAGTTAAGTTAGACTAAGATCTATCATCAGTGAAAGATTAATAACAATGGTTGTTTATGACATCTTGCGATTCTACGTGTTTAAAAAATCAAAGGAGATGGTACAGTGAAAGGTAAAAAAAAAAAAAAAGAAAAAAGTGTTGAAGACACCCGGACTCGATACGGGATCTCGTTGGAAGTCAAGTGCGTTATGATACCAATACATCTCCCATAGCGATAACACGTAAACGGGAAATCAAAATTCTGAAGTCCTACTTTGCAAGTGAAATATGAGCATGATCCCGGCATATGATCGAAAATAAAGTGCACACTGGAGATAGCCTTTTATCTCAGCTACAACATACCCGAAGCTCAGCAAAAACAAAGCTAAAACAACGAAGATATTGCTCGCGAAAGAGGGAAATGTAGATTCAGTTGTGAGAAATAGTCATGTGCCTTAGAGAATACACGCAAAATGTGAAAATTCTGACATGCCTCCTTTAATCGCAAAAATACGACATGATACCTTTGTCAAACTGGAAAAATGTGGACACTGTATTTGTAGAAAATTGTCTCAGCTAGAACATATCAAAATTTGCAAGAAAAAAAATCAATATTTACAGAGATACAATCAATTGTTTAAAAATACAAACGTCATACTATAAAAATTTAAATTTTTGAGTTCGGAGGCCATTATGATGACGTCATGAGTTAATTGAGGGTCAAATGACACATGAAATCATATCTCCGACCCATAATCTATCTAAATATGAAAAAAAATTGGGAGTTCCTATCTATTCTGAAGAGTTACAAAGAATTTTGTATAGGCATGTTTTTGCTCATGTATTATGGATAAAAAAACGCAGGTCCGCGCGCGCTGTCAACTTTGACGGACGCTCATTGCGTTTTTAATAGTGATAAAGGTTAACATGTTATCAAAATGCTTGGAAAAATGTGCCAAATATGATGATAGAGAAAATTCGGCGAAATCTATTTTGCAAAATGCTAGTACGCGCGAAAACGCGCGCGCATGCGCGTGAGCATAATTATTTGTCAAATGCTCCATATGGCCTAAAACGTATGCAAAAAAAATTTGGGATGATTTAGAGCATTTTAAATTTTTGCGGGCACGTAAACGCGCGGATGAACGCGCACGCGCGCATTTGCGCACGTTTAATGACCTGTAATTGACCAGTAGGATATTGATCTTAATCATGATAAATATGAATGAGAAATACTTTTCCGTTATGAAGATATGATCATAAGTTGATTTTCACAAAATGGCGCCTGGATGACGTCACGATGACTTTGAGTTTTTGAAAAGTCACGCAGTTCTAAGTTAGAATAAGATCTATCATCATGGCAAGTTTCATGATAATGGCTTTAGCCATTCTTGAGATATCCTGCGAACAAAATTGAGGAAGAATAATAATAATTTCTTTTATACAGACACGAAATAAATACTAGACTTTAATTCGTCACTTAGACGAATTAGGTGATACGTATATAATGGTACGCATAACGAATAATGCATTACACGATATATTATTTTGTAAAATGCTTCTCCCATTCATATGCTTCTCCCATCTGATCTATTCATATGTCAAGATTAAATTGTGTCTCCTCGATCATCATGGATCTAGGGAAGATAGATTGAAACAATATATGACCTTTGACCCTGTGCAGTAACCAGTTACACATTTGACTCTAATTTACATCATGAAGAACACCTTTTGACGATTTTCTTACATTGGCCTTAAATGAATTTTGATAAATGATTATCATCATTAAGATAATGATGATCATGATCATCATGATCATGGTCATGAGCGCGATCATGACATTTATTGAAAAAATGAGGGTTGATTTAGATAGCATATAGTCTCATAAATACAATGACTCAAAAATCAACAAAATCCAAGCCGAAATAACGGCGATATTGCTCGCAAAAGACAGGAATGTAAATGAGATTTGAAATCATCTCCCATAGGGATTACACGCAAAAAGTAATGGATTAAGTGAAAATAGGGTAATAATAAAGTAAAAAGGGTTATTTATGACATTATTTGCGAATCTACGTGTTTAAATATTCAAAGGAGATGGTACAGTGAAGGTCAAAAGGAAAAAAAAGTGATAAAGAAAACATGGTATCAAACCGGAAAAAATGAGGAATATCGGTCAAGTGCTTTACCGAGAAAACATTTCGTTAGCCGATGACACGAAAACGTGAAAAATGCGTGTTTTGCGTGATTTTTTGAAATGTGAAATGGCCTGACGTATGCAAAAAAAATAAGACGATTTGAGCAATTTAAATACGCGCGCATTGACGCTCGCGCCTACGCGTACGCGCATTTTTGCGCGCATTTAAAACCTCATATTGATCGACGGAGATTGATCTTAATCTTGAAATATGAATGTAAAATACTTTCCGTTATGAAGATATGATCATAATTGATTTTTACAAAATGGCGCCTGGATGACATCACGATGACTTTGAGTCTTTAAAAAGTCACGCATTCTACTTTAGAAAATCTATCATCAGTGAAATATCATAACAATTGTTTATTGAGTCTTGAGATATCCAGCGAACAAATTCAGGAAGAATAATAAATACAAAAAAAAAAAAAATAAAAATCTGACGAAATCAAAAGGGATAGTTGACTCGTTAGTATGACCATAAAAATTGAGGAAATCAATAGTGATACGTACTCGTTAATATCATCTATCCAAATATGACGAAATAATAGGTGATTCTATCTTCGTTAAGATCACAATATATAGCATGTTTTTGCCCATGTATTGTGGAAAAGATAACGCAAATCCGCGCGTGCTGTCAACTTTGACGGACGCTCATTGCGTTAATAAAAGGTGAACAAATTATCAAAATGCTTGGAAAAATGTACCGAATATGATGACAGAAAAAAATCGGCGATTCTATGTTGCAAAATGCCAGTACGCGCGAAAACGCACGCGCATGCGCGTGTGCGTAATTTTTTTATCAAATGCTCCATATGGCCTGAAACGTATGCAAAAAAAATTTGGGATGATTTGGAGCATTTTAAATTTTTGCGCGCGCGTAAACGCGCGGACGAACGCGCACGCGCGCATTTGCGCACTTTTATTGACCTCAACTTGACCGGACGGATATTTATCTTAATCGTGATAATTATGAATGAGAAATACTTTTCCGTTATGAAGATATGATCATTAGTTGATTTTCACAAAATGGCGCCTGGATGACGTCACGATAATTTTGACTCTCTAAAAAGTCACGCAGTTCTAAGTTAGACTAAGATCTATCATCATGGTAAGTTTCATGATAATGGCTTTATTCAGTCTTGAGATATCCTGCGAACAAATTCGAGGAAGAATAATAATAAATAAATAAATAAATAATAATAAAAATCTTGACGAAATCAAAAGGTGATACGTCTACGTACGTATCACCTAACTAGACTTTAATTCGTCACTTAGACGAATTAGGTGATACGTATGATAATGGTTTACATAACGAATAATGCATTACACGATATATTATTTCATAAAATGCTTCTCCCATTTATATGCTTCTCCCATTATGATCTATCCATATGTCAAGATTAAGTTGTGTCTCCTTGATCATCATGGATCTAGGGAAGATAGATTGAAGCAATATATGACCTTTGACCCTGTGCAGTAACCAGTTACACATTTGACTTTAATTTACATCATGAAGAACACCTTTTGACGATTTTATCTTATTCAAAGAAATGAAAATGTAATTGATAAATGATTATCATCATTATGATAATGATGATCATGATGATAATGATCATGATCATGAGCGCGATCATGACATCTTATTGAAAAAATAAGGATTGATTTAGATAGCATATAGTCTAAGCTACAACATACTCAAAAATCAACAAAATCCAAGCAGAATCAACGGCGATATTGCTCGCAAAAGACAGGAATGTAGAATCCAGATTTGAGAAAAAGTCATCTCCCATAGGGATTACACGCAAAAAGTAATGGATTAAGTGATAATAGGGTAATTATAAAGTAAAAAGGGTTGTTTATGACATTATTAGCAATTATACGTGTTTAAATAATCAAAGGAGATGGTACAGTGAAAGGCCAAAAGGAAAAAAAAAGTGAAGAAAAAAATTGTTGGAGACACCCGGACTCGAACCAGGGATCTCGAGGTTGAAAGTCAAGTGCGTTACTGATATACCAAAACATCTCCCATAGCGATAACACGTAAACGGGAAATGGAATTCTGAAGTCCTACTTTGCAAGTGAAATATGAGCATGATCCCGGCATATGATCGAAAAATAAAGTGCACACTGGAGATAGCCTTTTATCTCAGCTACAACATACCCGAAGCTCAGCAAAAACAAAGCTAAAACAACGAAGATATTGCTCGCGAAAGAGGGAAATGTAGAATCCAGTTTTGAGAAATAGTCATGTGCCTTAGAGAATACACGCAAAATGTGAAAAATTGACATGCCTCCTTTAATCGCAAAAATACGACATGATACCTTTGTCAAACTGGAAAAATGTGGACACTGTATTTGTAGAAAATTGTCTCAGCTAGAACATATCAAAATTTGCAAGAAAAAAAATCAATATTTACAGAGATACAATCAATTGTTTAAAAATATGCAAACGTCATACTATAAAAATTTAAATTTTGAGTTCGGAGGCCATTATGATGACGTCATGAGTTAATTGAGGGTCAAATGACACATGAAATCATATCTCCGACCCATAATCTATCTAAATATGAAAAAAAATTGGGAGTTCCTATCTATTCTGAAGAGTTACAAAGAATTTTGTATAGGCATGTTTTTGCTCATGTATTATGGATAAAGAAAACGCAGGTCCGCGCGCGCTGTCAACTTTGACGGACGCTCATTGCGTTATTAAAAGGTTAACAAGTTATCAAAATGCTTGGAAAAATGTGCCAAATATGATGATAGAGAAAATTCGGCGATTCTATGTTGCAAAATGCTAGTACGCGCAAAAAACGCGCGCGCATGCGCGTGAGCATAATTATTTGTCAAATGCTCCATATGGCCTAAAACGTATGCAAAAAAAATTTGGGATGATTTAGAGCATTTTAAATTTTTGCGGGCACGTAAACGCGCGGATGAACGCGCACGCGCGCATTTGCGCACGTTTAATGACCTGTAATTGACCAGTAGGATATTGATCTTAATCATGATAATTATGAATGAGAAATACTTTTCCGTTATGAAGATATGATCATAAGTTGATTTTCACAAAATGGCGCCTGGATGACGTCACGATGACTTTGAGTTTTTGAAAAGTCACGCAGTTCTAAGTTAGAATAAGATCTATCATCATGGCAAGTTTCATGATAATGGCTTTAGCCATTCTTGAGATATCCTGCGAACAAAATTGAGGAAGAATAATAATAATTTCTTTTATACAGACACAAAATAAATACTAGACTTTAATTCGTCACTTAGACGAATTAGGTGATACGTATGATAATGGTCTACATAACGAATAATGCATTACACGATATATTATTTTGTAAAATGCTTCTCCCATTCATATGCTTCTCCCATTATGATCTATTCATATGTCAAGATTAAATTGTGTCTCCTCGATCATCATGGATCTAGGGAAGATAGATTGAAACAATATATGACCTTTGACCCTGTGCAGTAACCAGTTACACATTTGACTCTAATTTACATCATGAAGAACACCTTTTGACGATTTTTTATCTTATTCAAAGAAATGAAAATGTAATTGATAAATGATTATCATCATTAAGATAATGATGATCATGATCATCATGATCATGGTCATGAGCGCGATCATGACATCTTATTGAAAAAATGAGGGTTGATTTAGATAGCATATAGTCTCAGCTACAACATACTCAAAAATCAACAAAATCCAAGCCGAAATAACGGCGATATTGCTCGCAAAAGACAGGAATGTAGACTCCAGATTTTAGAAAAAGTCATCTCCCATAGGGATTACACGCAAAAAGTAATGGATTAAGTGAAAATAGGGTAATAATAAAGTAAAAAGGGTTATTTATGACATTATTTGCGAATCTACGTGTTTAAATATTCAAAGGAGATGGTACAGTGAAGGTCAAAAGGAAAAAAAAGTGGAAAAAAAAAGTGTTGGAGACACCCGGACTCAAACCAGGGATCTCGAGGTTGGAAGTCAAGTGCGTTACCGATATACCAAAACATCTCCCATAGCGATTACACGTAAACGGGAAATGGAATTCAGAAATCCTACTTTGCAAGTGAAATATGAGCATGATCCCGGCATCTAATCGAAAAATAATAGTCACACTTTTGATAGCTCATTGTCTCAGCTACAACATATCCAAAGCTCAGCGAAAACGAAGCTAAAACAACGGAGATTTCGCTCGCGAAAGACAGGAGCGTAGAATCCAGTTTTGAGAAAAAGTCATGTCCCATAGAGAATACACGCAAAATGCGAAAAATTGACATGCCTCCTTTAATCGCAAAAACACACCATGATACTTTTGTCAAAAATAAAAATTGTGAATACTACATTTGTAGAAAATTGTCTCAGCTAGAACATATCAAAATTAAAAAGAAAATTGATCCATATTTACAGAGATACAATCAGTTTTCCAAAAATATGCTGACGTCATAATATGCAAATTAAAATTTTGAGTTTGGAGGCCATTATGATGACGTCATGAGTTAATTGAGGATAAAATGAGTCATGAAATCATATCTCCGACTCATAATCTATCCAAATATGACAAAATATTAGGAGTTTCTATCTATTCTAAAGAGTTACAATGAATTTTATATAGGCATGTTTTTGCCCATGTATTGTGGATAAAGATAACGCAAATCCGCGCGTGCTGTCAACTTTGACGGACGCTCATTGCGTTAATAAAAGGTGAACAAATTATCAAAATGCTTGGAAAAATGTACCGAATATGATGACAGAAAAAAATCGGCGATTCTATGTTGCAAAATGCCAGTACGCGCGAAAACGCACGCGCATGCGCGTGTGCGTAATTTTTTTATCAAATGCTCCATATGGCCTGAAACGTATGCAAAAAAAATTTGGGATGATTTGGAGCATTTTAAATTTTTGCGCGCGCGTAAACGCGCGGACGAACGCGCACGCGCGCATTTGCGCACTTTTATTGACCTCAACTTGACCGGACGGATATTTATCTTAATCGTGATAATTATGAATGAGAAATACTTTTCCGTTATGAAGATATGATCATTAGTTGATTTTCACAAAATGGCGCCTGGATGACGTCACGATAATTTTGACTCTCTAAAAAGTCACGCAGTTCTAAGTTAGACTAAGATCTATCATCATGGTAAGTTTCATGATAATGGCTTTATTCAGTCTTGAGATATCCTGCGAACAAATTCGAGGAAGAATAATAATAAATAAATAAACTAGACTTTAATTCGTCACTTTGACGAATTAGGTGATACGTATGCTAATGGTTTTCATAATAAAGAATGCATTACACGATATCATATTATTTTATGAAATGCTTCATCCATTAAGATCTATCCATATGTCAAGTTTAAATTGTGTCCCCTTGATCATTATGGATCTAGGGAAGATAGATTGAAAAAAATATGACCATTGACCCTGCGCAGTAACCAGTTACACCTTTGACTCTAATTTACATCATGAAGATAACATTTTGACGATTTTATCTTATTCAAAGAAATGAAAATGTAATTGATAAATGATTATCATCATTATGATAATGATGATCATGATGATCATGATGAAGATCATAATCATGAGCGGGATCCTGACATCTTATTGACAAAATGAGGGGTGATTTAGATAGCACATAGTCTTAGCTACAGCATACTCAAAAATCAACAAAATCCAAGCAGAAATAACGGCGATATTGCTCGCAAAAGACAGGAATGTAGAATCCAGATTTGAGAAAAAATTATCTCCCACAGGGATTACACGCAAAAAGTAATGGATTAAGTGAAAATAGGGAAACAATAAAGTAAATAGGGTTGTTTATTACATTATTTGCGATTCTACGTGTTCGAATAATTAAAGGAGATGGTACAGTGAAAGGTCAACAAGAAAAAAAAAGTTCAGAATTTTTTTTTGGGAGACACCCGGACTCGAACCCGGGATCTCAAGGTCGGAAGTCAAGTGCGTTACCGATATACCAAAACATTTCCCATAGCGATTACACGTAAACGAAAATGGAATTCTAAAATCCCACTTTGCAAGTAAAATATGAGCATGATCCCGGCATATGATCGAAAAATGAAGTACACATTGGAGATAGCTCATTGTCTCAGCTACAACATACTCGAAGCTCACCGAAAACAAAGCTAAAACAACGGAGATGTTGCTCGCGAAAGACGGAAATGTAGAATGCAGTTTTGAGAAATAGTCATGTCCCATAGACAATACACGCAAAATGTGAAAAATTGACATGCCTCCTTTAATTGCAAAAATACGCCATGATACCTTTGTCAAACAGGAAAATTGTGTACACTATATTTGTAGGAAATTATCTCAGCTACAACATATCAAAATTTTGAAGAAAAACAATCGATATTTTCAGAGATACAATCAATTTTCCAAAAATATGCAAACGTCATAATATGCAAATTTAAATTTTGAGTTCGGAGGCCATTATGATGACATCATGAGTTAATTGAGGATCAAATGAGACATGAAATCATATCTCCAACTCATGATCTATCAACATATGAAAACATATTGGGAGTTCATATCTATTCTGAAGAGTTACAATGAATTTTGTATAGGTATGTTTTTGCCCATATATTGTGGATAAAGATAACGCAGATCCGCGCGCGCTGTCAACTTTGACGGATGCTCATTGCGTTATTAAAAGGTGAACAAATTATCAAAATGCTTGGAAAAATGTGCCAAATACGCTGAAATAGAAAATTTGGCAATTCTATGTTACAAAATGCTAGTGCGCACAAAAAACGCGCGCGCATGCGCGTGTGCATGATTTTTTGTCAAATGCTCCATATGGCCTGAAACGTATGCAAAAAAAATTTGAGATGATTTAGAGCATTTTTAATTTTTGCGCGCGCGTAAACGCGCGGACGAACGCGCCCGCGCGCATTTGCGCACGTTTATTGACCTGAAATTGACCGGACGAATATTGATCTTATTCATGATAAATATGAATGAAAAATTACTTTCCGTTATGAAGATATGATCATAAGTTGATTTTCACAAAATGGCGCCTAGATGACGTCATAATAACTTTGAGTCTTTGAAAAGTCACGCAGTTCTAAGTTAGACTAAGATCTATCATCATGGCAAGTTTCATGATAATGGCTTTATTCAGTCTTGAGATATCCTGCGAACAAAATTGAGGAAGAATAATGATAATTTCTTCTATACAGACACAAAATAAATACTAGACTTTAATTCGTCACTTTGACGAATTAGGTGATACGTATGATAATGGTTTACATAACGAATAATGCATTACACGATATATTATTTTGCTTCTCCCATTCATATGCTTCTCCCATTATGATCTATTCATATGTCAAGATTAAATTGTGTCTCCTTGATCATCATGGATCTAGGGAAGATAGATTGAAACAATATATGACCTTTGACCCTGTGCAGTAACCAGTTACACATTTGACTCTAATTTACATCATGAAGAACACCTTTTGACGATTTTATCTTATTCAAAGAAATGAAAATGTAATTGATAAATGATTAGCATCATTATGAAAATGATGATCGTGATGATCATGATCATGAGCGCGATCATGACATCTTATTGAAAAAATGAGGGTTGATTTAGATAGCATATAGTCTCAGCTACAACATACTCAACAATCAACAAAATCCAAGCCGAAATAACGGCGATATTGCTCGCAAAAGACAGGAATGTAGACTCCAGATTTGAGAAAAAGTCATTTCCCATAGGGATTACACGCAAAAAGTAATGGATTAAGTGAAAATAGGGTAATAATAAAGTAAAAAGGGTTATTTATGACATTATTTGCGAATCTACGTGTTTAAATAATCAATGGAGATGGTACAGTGAAGGTCAAAATGAAAAATAAGTGAAAAAAAAAGTGTTGGAGACACCCGGACTCGAACCAGGGTTCTCGAGGTTGGAAGTAAAGTGCGTTACCGATATACCAAAACATCTCCCATAGCGATTACACGTAAACAGGAAATGGAATTCAGAAATCCTACTTTGCAAGTGAAATATGAGCATGATCCCGGCATCTAATCGAAAAATAAAGGGAACACTTTTGATAGCGCATTGTCTCAGCTACAACATATCCGAAGCTCAGCGAAAACAAAGCTAAAACAACGGAGATTTTGCTCGCGAAAGACAGGAGTGTAGAATCCAGTTTTGAGAAAAAGTCATGTCCCGTAGAGAATACACGCAAAATGCGAAAAATTGACATGCCTCCTTAAATCGCAAAAATACACCATGATACTTTTGTCAAAAATAAAAATTGTGAACATAACATTTGTAGAAAATTGTCTCAGCTAGAACATATCAAAATTAAAAAGAAAATTGATTCATATTTACAGAGATACAATCAATTTTCCAAAAATATGCTGACGTCATAATATGCAAATTAAAATTTTGAGTTTGGAGGCCATTATGATGACGTCATGAGTTAATTGAGGATCAAATGAGACATGAAATCATATCTCCGACTCATAATCTATCTAAATATGACAAAATATTAGGAGTTTCTATCTATTCTAAAGAGTTACAATGAATTTTATATAGGCATGTTTTTGCCCATGTATTGTGGATAAAGATAACGCAAATCCGCGCGTGCTGTCAACTTTGACGGACGCTCATTGCGTTAATAAAAGGTGAACAAATTATCAAAATGCTTGGAAAAATGTACCGAATATGATGACAGAAATAAAATCGGCGATTCTATGTTGCAAAATGCCAGTACGCGCGAAAACGCGCGCGCATGCGCGTGTGCGTAAATTTTTTATCAAATGCTTTATATGGCCTGAAACGTATGCAAAAAAAATTGGGATGATTTGGAGTATTTTTAATTTTTGCGCGCGCGTAAACGCGCGGACGAGCGCGCACGCGCGCATTTACGCACGTTTATTGACCTCAACTTGACCGGACGGATATTGATCTTAATCATGATAAATATGAATGAAAAATTACTATTCGTTATAAAGATATGATCATTAGTTGATTTTCCCAAAATGGCGCCTGGATGACGTCACGATGACTTTAAGTCTTTGAAAATTCACGCAGTTCTAAGTTAGACTAAGATCTATCATCATTGAAAGATTCATAACAATGGCTTTATTCAGTCTTGAGATATCCTGCGAACAAATTCGAGGAAGAATAATAATAAATAAATAAATAAATAATAATAAAAATCTTGACGAAATCAAAAGGTGATACGTCTACGTACGTATCACCTAATAAATAATAATAAAAATCTTGACGAAATCAAAAGGTGATACGTCTACGTACGTATCACCTAACTAGACTTTAATTCGTCACTTAGACGAATTAGGTGATACGTATGATAATGGTTTACATAACGAATAATGCATTACACGATATATTATTTCATAAAATGCTTCTCCCATTTATATGCTTCTCCCATTATGATCTATCCATATGTCAAGATTAAGTTGTGTCTCCTTGATCATCATGGATCTAGGGAAGATAGATTGAAGCAATATATGACCTTTGACCCTGTGCAGTAACCAGTTACACATTTGACTTTAATTTACATCATGAAGAACACCTTTTGACGATTTTATCTTATTCAAAGAAATGAAAATGTAATTGATAAATGATTATCATCATTATGATAATGATGATCATGATGATAATGATCATGATCATGAGCGCGATCATGACATCTTATTGAAAAAATAAGGATTGATTTAGATAGCATATAGTCTAAGCTACAACATACTCAAAAATCAACAAAATCCAAGCAGAATCAACGGCGATATTGCTCGCAAAAGACAGGAATGTAGAATCCAGATTTGAGAAAAAGTCATCTCCCATAGGGATTACACGCAAAAAGTAATGGATTAAGTGATAATAGGGTAATTATAAAGTAAAAAGGGTTGTTTATGACATTATTAGCAATTATACGTGTTTAAATAATCAAAGGAGATGGTACAGTGAAAGGCCAAAAGGAAAAAAAAAGTGAAGAAAAAAATTGTTGGAGACACCCGGACTCGAACCAGGGATCTCGAGGTTGAAAGTCAAGTGCGTTACTGATATACCAAAACATCTCCCATAGCGATAACACGTAAACGGGAAATGGAATTCTGAAGTCCTACTTTGCAAGTGAAATATGAGCATGATCCCGGCATATGATCGAAAAATAAAGTGCACACTGGAGATAGCCTTTTGTTTCAGCTACAACATACCCGAAGCTCAGCAAAAACGAAGCTAAAACAACGGAGATATTGCTCGCGAAAGAGGGAAATGTAGAATCCAGTTTTGAGAAATAGTCATGTGCCGTAGACAATACACGCAAAATGTGAAAAATTGACATGCCTCCTTTAATCGCAAAAATACGACATGATACCTTTGTCAAACTGGAAAATTGTGGAAACTGCATTTGTAGAAAATTATCTCAGCTAGATCATATTAAAATTTGCAAGAAAAAAAATTAGTATCTACAGAGATACAATCAATTGTCCAAAAATATGCAAACGTCATACTATCAAAATTTAAATTTTGAGTTCGGAGGCCATTATGATGACGTCATGAGTTAATTGAGAGTCAAATGAGACATGAAATCATATCTCCGACCCATAATCTATCTAAATATGAAAAAAGTATTGGGAGTTCCTATCTATTCTGAAGAGTTACAAAGAATTTTGTATAGGCATGTTTTTGCTCATGTATTGTGGATATAGAAAACGCAGGTCCGCGCGCGCTGTGAACTTTGACGGACGCTCATTGCGTTATTAAAAGGTTAACAAGTTATCAAAATGCTTGGAAAAATGTGCCAAATATGATGACAGAGAAAATTCGGCGATTCTATGTTGCAAAATGCTAATACGCGCAAAAAACGCGCGCGCATGCGCGTGAGCATAATTTTTTGTCAAATGCTCCATATGGCCTAAAACGTATGCAAAAAAAATTTGGGATGATTTAGAGCATTTTTAATTTTTGCGCGCGCGTAAACGCGCGCATTTACGCACGTTTATTGACCTGGAATTGACCGGACGGATAATGATCTTAATCATGATAATTATGAATGAGAAATACTTTTCCGTTATGAAGATATGATCATAAGTTGATTTTCACAAAATGGCGCCTGGATGACGTCACGATGACTTTGAGTTTTTGAAAAGTCACGCAGTTCTAAGTTAGACTAAGATCTATCATCATGGCAAGTTTCATGATAACGGCTTTAGCCATTCTTGTGATATCCTGCGAACAAAATTGAGGAAGAATAATAATATTTTCTTCTATACAGACACAAAATAAATACTAGACTTTAATTCGTCACTTTGACGAATTAGGTGATACGTGCTATTTTGTTATAATGAAAGTGTGCCGATGATGATCTAATGATAATGATCATAAATACGATAAAGACCATGACTAATAGTGGTATAGCGCCCCCTTCAGGTATTCGATAGAGATTTGTAGAATCAGGATTTCAGAAAAAGTCGCCTAACACGCAAACTAAGAAAATTCTGACATGTCACCTTTATTTGAAATTTTTACTATGATAATGTAATCGAAATTATAAATGATGTACGTCAATATTGTAGATAATTTATTAGCTACGCCGTATCAAAATTTTGGAGAACATAAAGCACAAATAAGCTAGATAGTGCTCAAAGATCCATGTCATGAAGATTCATGATGTGAACGAAATTCAACTTCCTTAGGCATAACACTCAAATTGAGAAAATTCTGACATGTGGCCTTAAATTGAATTTTGTACTATAATGACGTCAATAAAATAAAAAGTAGTGTATTGATCTTGTAGGCAATTTCCTACGCTACAAGATACCGCAATTTGGAAGAAAATCAGTCAATATTATGAGAAAAACAATAAATTTTCAAAAAATATAATGACGTCATAATATGCAATTTTGTATTTTGACTTCCAAGGCCATTATGATGACGTCAAGATGTATTTAATGGCCAAATGAGCTATTAAATCATATCTCCGACTCATACTCTATCAAAATATGAAAAAAACTTGGCAGTCCTTATTCATCCCAATGGACGTTTTATAGGCATGTTTTTGCCCATATATACTATGTAATACATGAGCTCGCGCACACGAATATTTATCTTGAACGGACGCTCATTTCGTTATTTATAGTGATAAAGAGACGAACATGTTATCAAAATGCTTGGAAAAATGTGCCAAACATGATGACAGAGAAAATTTGGAGATTATATGTTGCAAAATGCCAGAACGCGCAAAAAACGCGCGCGCATGTACGTTTGAATGATTTCTTGTCAGATGCTCTATATGGCTTAAAACGTATGCAAAAAAAATTGGGAATGATTTGGAGCATTTTAAATTTTGGCGCGCACGTAAACGCGCGCACAAACGTGTACGCGCAGATTTGCGCACGTTTTTTGATCTGAAATTGACCGGAAGGGTATTGATCTTATTCATGATAAATATGAAAGAAAAATTACTTTCCGTTAGGAAGATATGATCATAAGTTGATTTTTACAAAATGGCGCCTGGATGACGTCACGATCATTTTGAGTCTTTGAAAAGTCATGCAGTTCTAAGTTAGACTAAGATCTATCATCATTAGAAGTTTCATGACAATGGCTTTTGCCATTCTTGAGATATCCTGCGAACAAAATTGAGGAAGAATAATAATAATTTCTTCTATACAGACACAAAATAAATACTAGACTTTAATTCGTCACTTTGACGAATTAGGTGATACGTATGCTCATGTGTAACATAATGAAGAACGCATTTTCACGATTTCATATTTCGTTTACTACTCCCATTATGGTCTATCCATGAGTCAAGTTTCAACTGTAGGGCAAGAGGGAGACAGACCAAGAAAATAAGGGGGACGCAAGGCAAGAGAGAGAGAGAGAGAGGGAGAGGGTGAAAGAGAAGAGAGATAGATAGATGCAGAGACAGACCAAAAAAGGGGAGGGGCAGAACATGAGAGGAGAAGTAAAGAGCAAGAGAGAGGAGAGAGAGATGCAATTGAGAACAATGCCTTCCAGATGACCATGATTGAAAGTGGTATAGCGCCCCCTTCAGGTATCCGATTGAGGATTGTTATATATGATAATTGTTATGTCACCTATGATTGAATTTTTGACTATGATAACGTCATGATAATGTTAAATAGTCTACATAAATCTCGTGGAAACTTGTCTCAGCTACAACATACTCAAAAATCAACAAAATCCAAGCAGAAATATCGGCGATATTGCTCAAAACACAGGAATGTAGAATCCAGATTTGAGAAAAAGTCATCTCCCATAGGGATTAAACGCAAAAAGTAATGTATTAAGTGAAAAATAGGGTAATAATAAAGAAAATAGGGTTGTTTATTACATTATTTGCGATTCTACGTGTTTTAATACTCAAAGGAGATGGTACAGTGAAAGGTCAAAAAATAAAGTGAAGACACATATTGGTGGAGACACCCGGACTCGAACCATGGATCTCGAGGATGGAAGTCAAGTGCGTTACCGATATACCAAAACATTTCCCATAGCGATTACACGTAAACGGGAAATGGAATTCTCAAATCCTACTTTGCAAGTGAAATATGAGCATAATCCCGGCATCTGATCGAAAAATGAAAGGCACACGTGTGATAGATTATTGTCTCAGCTACAACATATTCGAAGCTCAGCAAAAACTAAGCTAAGACAACGGAGATTTTGCTCGCGAAAGACAGGAGTGTAGAATCCAGTTTTGAGAAAAAGTCATGTCCCATAGAGAATACACGCAAAATGTAAAAAATTGACATGCCTCCTTTAATCGCAAAAATACGCCATGATTCCTTTGTCAAAATGAAAAATTGTGGACACTGCATTTGTCGACAATTGTCTCAGCTAGAACATATCAAAATTTGAAACAAAATCAATCAATATTTAAAGAGATACAATCAGTTTTCCAAAAATATGCTTACATCATAATGTGCAAATTAAAATTTTGAGTTTGGAGGCCATTATGATGACATCCTGAGTTAATTGAGGATCAAATGAGACATGAAATCATATCTCCAACTCATGATCTAT
This sequence comes from Strongylocentrotus purpuratus, assembly GCF_000002235.5. Taxonomy (NCBI): domain Eukaryota; kingdom Metazoa; phylum Echinodermata; class Echinoidea; order Camarodonta; family Strongylocentrotidae; genus Strongylocentrotus; species Strongylocentrotus purpuratus. Next base: position 16,495,479 of record NW_022145598.1, read on the forward strand.
CAACATATGAAAACATATTGGGAGTTCATATCTATTCTGAAGAGTTACAATGAATTTTGTATAGGTATGTTTTTGCTCATATATTGTGGATAAAGATAACGCAGATCCGCGCGCGCTGTCAACTTTGACGGACGCTCATTGCGTTATTAAAAGGTGAACAAATTATCAAAATGCTTGGAAAAATGTGCCAAATACGCTGAAATAGAAAATTTGGCAATTCTATGTTACAAAATGCTAGTGCGCACAAAAAACGCGCGCGCATGCGCGTGTGCATGATTTTTTGTCAAATGCTCCATATGGCCTAAACGTATGCAAAAAAAATTTGAGATGATTTAGAGCATTTTTAATTTTTGCGCGCGCGTGAACGCGCGGACAAACGCGCCCGCGCGCATTTGCGCACGTTTATTGACCTGAAATTGACCGGACGAATATTGATCTTATTCATGATAAATATGAATGAAAAATTACTTTCCGTTATGAGGATATGATCATAAGTTGATTTTCACAAAATGGCGCCTAGATGACGTCATAATGACTTTGAGTCTTTGAAAAGTCACGCAGTTCTAAGTTAGACTAAGATCTATCATCATGGCAAGTTTCATGATAATGGCTTTATTCAGTCTTGAGATATCCTGCGAACAAATTCGAGGAAGAATAATAATAAATAAATAAATAATAAAAATCTTGACGAAATCAAAAGGTGATACGTCTACGTACGTATCACCTAACTAGACTTTAATTCGTCACTTAGACGAATTAGGTGATACGTATGATAATGGTCTACATAACGAATAATGCATTACACGATATATTATTTTGTAAAATGCTTCTCCCATTCATATGCTTCTCCCATTATGATCTATTCATATGTCAAGATTAAATTGTGTCTCCTTGATCATCATGGATCTAGGGAAGATAGATTGAAACAATATATGACCTTTGACCCTGTGCAGTAACCAGTTACACATTTGACTCTAATTTACTGAAGAACACCTTTTGACGATTTTTATCTTATTCAAAGAAATGAAAATGTAATTGATAAATGATTATCATCATTATGATAATGATGATCATGATGATCATGATCATGATCATGAGCGCGATCATGACATCTTATTGAAAAAATGAGGGTTGATTTAGATAGCATATAGTCTCAGCTACAACATACTCAAAAATCAACAAAATCCAAGCAGAAATAACGGCGATATTGCTCGCAAAAGACAAGAATGTAGACTCCAGATTTTAGAAAAAGTCATCTCCCATCGGGATTACACGCAAAAAGTAATGGATTAAGTGAAAATAGGGTAATAATAAAGTAAAGAGGGTTATTTATGACATTATTTGCGAATCTACGTGTTTAAATAATCAAAGAAGATGGTACAGTGAAGGTCAAAAGGAAAAAAAAGTGTTGGAGACACCCGGACTCGAACCAGGGATCTCGAGGTTGGAAGTCAAGTGCGTTACCGATATACCAAAACATTTCCCATAGCGATTACACGTAAACGGGAAATGGAATTCTGAAATCCTACTTTGCAAGTGAAATATGAGCATGATCCCGGCATCTAATCGAAAAATAATAGCACACTGTTGATAGCTCATTGTCTCAGCTACAACATATCCGAAGCTCAGCGAAAACGAAGCTAAAACATTGGAGATTTTGCTCGCGAAAGACAGGAGTGTAGAATCCAGTTTTGAGAAAAAGTCATGTCCCATAGAGAATACACGCAAAATGTGAAAAATTGACATGCCTTCTTTAATTGCAAAAATACGCCATGATACCTTTGTCAAAATGGAAAATTGTGGATTATTTATTTGTAGAAAATTGTCTCAGGTAGAACATATCAAAATTTAAAAGAAAATCAATCAATATTTACAGAGATACAATCAATTTTCCAAAATTATGCTGACGTCATAATATGCAAATTGAAATTTTGAGTTTGGAGGCCATTATGATGACGTTATGAGTTAATTGAGGGTCAAATGAGACATGAAATCATATCTCCAACTTATAACCTATCTAAATATGAAAAAATATTGGGAGTTTCTATCTATTCTGAAGAGTTACAAAGAATTTTGTATAGACATGTTTTTGCTCATGTATTGTGGATAAAGATAACGCAGGTCCGCGCGCGCTGTCAACTTTGACGGACGCTCATTGCGTTATTAAAAGGTGAACAAGTTATCAAAATGCTTGGAAAGATGTACCAAATATGATGATAGAGAACATTCGGCGATTCTATGTTGCAAAATGCTAGTACGCGCAAAAAACGCGCGCGCATGCGCGTTTGCGTGATTTTTTGTCAAATGCTCCATATGGCCTGAAACGTATGCAAAAAAAATTTGGGATGATTTGGAGCATTTTAATTTTTTTCGCGCGCGTAAACGCGCGTACGAACGCGCACGCGCGCATTTGCGCACGTTTATTGATCTGAAATTGACCGGATGGATATTGATCTTCTTCCTGATAAATATGAATGAAAAATTCCTTTCCGTTATGAAGATATGATCATAAGTTTATTTTCACAAAATGGCGCCTGGATGACGTCACGATAATTTTGAGTCTTTGAAAAGTCACGCAGTTTTAAGTTAGACTAAGATCTATCATCATGGCAAGTTTCATGATAATGGCTTTATTCAGTCTTGAGATATCCTGCGAACAAATTCGAGGAAGAATAATAATAAACTAGACTTTAATTCGTCACTTTGACGAATTAGGTGATACGTAAGCTATTTTTGTATCATGAAAGTGTGCCGATGATGATCTAATGATAATATTCATAAATACGATAATGACGATATTGATGATCATTTTTTGGTAAACTGAAAATGGAATTCTCAAATCCCACTTTGCAAGTGAAATATGAGCATGATCCAGGCATATGATCGAAAAATAAAGGGCACATTTGTGATAGCTCATTGTCTCAGCTACAACATATCCGAAGCTCAGCGAAAACGAAGCTAAAACAACGGAGATTTTGCTCGCGAAAGACAGGAGTGTAGAATCCAGTTTTGAGAAAAAGTCATGTCCCATAGAGAATACACGCAAAATGCGAAAAATTGACATGCCTCCTTTAATCGCAAAAATACACCATGATACTTTTGTCAAAAATAAAAATTGTGAACATTACATTTGTAGAAAATTGTCTCAGCTAGAACATATCAAAATTAAAAAGAAAATTGATCCATATTTACAGAGATACAATCAATTTTCCAAAAATATGCTGACGTCATAATATGCAAATTAAAATTTTGAGTTTGGAGGCCATTATGATGACGTCATGAGTTAATTGAGGATCAAATGAGACATGAAATCATATCTCCGACTCATAATCTATCCAAATATGACAAAATATTAGGAGTTTCTATCTATTCTAAAGAGTTACAATGAATTTTATATAGGCATGTTTTTGCCCATGTATTGTGGATAAAGATAACGCAAATCCGCGCGTGCTGTCAACTTTGACGGACGCTCATTGCGTTAATAAAAGGTGAACAAATTATCAAAATGCTTGGAAAAATGTGCCAAATATGATGATAGAGAAATTTTGGCGATTCTATGTTGCAAAACGCTAGTACGCGCATAAAACGCGCGCGCATGCGCGTGAGCATAATTTTTTGTCAAATGCTCTATATGGCCTGAAACGTATGCAAAAAAAAATTGGGATGATTTAGAGCATTTTAAATTTTTGCGCGCGCGTAAACGCGCGGACGAGCGCGCACGCGCGCATTTACGCACGTTTATTGACCTCAACTTGACCGGACGGATATTGATCTTAATCATGATAAATATGAATGAAAACTTATTATTCGTTATAAAGATATGATCATTAGTTGATTTTCACAAAATGGCGCCTGGATGACGTCACGATGACTTTGAGTCTTTGAAAAGTCACGCAGTTCTAAGTTAGACTAAGATCTATCATCATTGAAAGATTCATAACAATGGCTTCGTTCAGTCTTGAGATATCCTGCGAACAAATTCGAGGAAGAATAATAATAAATAAATAAATAATAAAAATCTTGACGAAATCAAAAGGTGATACGTCTACGTACGTATCACCTAATAAATAAATAAATAAATAAATAATAAAAATCTTGACGAAATCAAAAGGTGATACGTCTACGTACGTATCACCTAATAACAATCTTGACGAAATCAATAGGTGATACGTAGACTTCGTTACGTATCACCTAAAAAGGAAAAACACGAAAAGTTCGAGCAAATGATGATTTGGTAAAACAATCAGAATTATGTTCACCAAAAGTAGATAGTTATGGAGAAAATAAAATTAATGAAATAGTAAATATATATGTGCATGAATGGTACAAATACAAGATAAATGTGTATAGTGTTATTAAGAAGAAGATAAACTTAAATTTAACATGTCGTCAGTATTAGTAGTTACCCAAAATTGTAACGGGTTACGTAACAAACTGAAAAGACAAATGTGTTTTAGATGGTTTGAAAATCAAAATGCTGAGATTGTTCTCATACAAGAAACACATTGGTCTTAAGACACAGAGCACATTATACGAAATGAATGAAGAGGTACAGCCATCGATAATCATGGCACAAACAACGCACGAGGTGTAGCAATTTTAATAAAAAGACAGAGTGAAATTAAATACTTTTCTGAATATAACGACCAAAATGTGAGATTCCTCATCTTAGAATGTCTAATACATCCAATAAAACATATAATTGTTAATATATATATGCTCCTAATGTCCATAAGAAAAGAGAGCTCTTCTTTAAAAGTGTTTATAATAAATTGAACCAAAAGTTCGATTTACAAGACCTACAAACACATTTGATTATAGGCGGTGATTTCAACTGTGTGCTGAATCCAAAAATAGATACCTTTAACGTTAAAAGCAAATACAAAACTCAAAGTTTTTTAAAACTAATATGAAAGAAGTTTTTGTTACTTGATATCTGAAGAAAAGTGCATTTTGATTAAAAAAAACAATATACATGGCGCAACAAGAGTCTACAGGTTGCATCAAGAATTGATTTTGTTTTGATAAGTAAACCTTTGAAAAATTATATTATCAAAACCGATATTAGGCCAGTTGTAAATGTTGATCATAATGCACTTACCATGACAATCAGACTTAACGACACCAAACATGGACCCGGATTTTGGAAATTTAATACAAGTTTGTTAACAAAAAGTGATTATTGTGAAGAAGTTAGAACAATTATAGAGGAGGCAGTACAAGAAAAGAATAACTCTTGCATGTCTTGGCAGTACGCATGGGAACTATGTAAAATTAGAGTCAGAGAATACTCTATCAAATATAACAAAAGTAAGAAAACAAAAGAAAGTGATTCTATGTTTTTAGAAGAGAAATTATAAAAGATCAATGAAAAAATGTGGACACTTAACGGTGAGAAAATGAAGGAAACTATAAATGAATATGAAAAGACTTCCGAAGAACTAGAACAAATATACAAACAGAAATGTAAAGGCTCAATAATCAGGTCGAGAGTCAAATGGTTTGAAGAAGGAGAGAAAAACTCTAAATATTTTATGTCATTGGAAAAAAGAAATTTTGATAAAGGTACAATTTTGCAATGACGCAACGACAAAGGCAAAAACTTTAGTAAGCGACAAAATATAAGAAAATTTGTTCATCGATTTTATTCAAACTTATATCGTCAAAAAGAAAAACTACACGATTTAGAAGGATATTTTTTTTATTTACACAATCCTGAATTGACCGATGAATTGGCAGAATTATGTGAAGGCCAATTAACAGAAAAAGAATGCCAGCAAGTTATTTCTGAGTTTGCCAAAAACAAAGCGCCTTGAAGTGATGGCCTGAATATTGAGTTTTATCAAATTTTTTGGACAGAAGTTAAATGTTTGCTTGTAAACTCACTCAACGAAGGATTGGAAAATAATGAACTTTCTAACACGCAAAGACAAGCCATAATTAAGCTATTACACAAAAAAGGTGATCAAACTAATTTAGAAAATTTTAGACCAATCTCACTTCTTAATTACGATTACAAGATTGCGGCACCAGTCCTAACTAAAAGACTCCAGAAGTTAATTCCCACATTAATTTCCAATGATCAAGTAGGGTACATTTAAGGTAGATGTTTTGCTGAAAATATCAGATTAACTGAAGATATATTTTATTATGTCCAAAACCACTCTGACAAAGGACTTGCATTTTTAGCAGATTTTAGAAAAGCATTTGATTGTCTAAGTTGGGATTTTCTCTTTGAATGTTTACGGAAATTTGAATTTAAAAATGATTTTTGCAGATGGGTCAATACTCTATACACAAATGTTAAAAGCAGTGTCAATGTAAACGGTTGGTTAACAGAACAACTTAACATAACAAGAGGCGTGCGCCAAGGGTGCCCTCTCTCGGCCCTGCTTTTCATACTCGCTGTCGAGGGACTAGCTATTAAAATAAGAAACGATCTAGACATCACAGGAATTACCCTTTTTGATTCAGTCGAAATAAAGATACTGCAATTTGTAGATGACGCAACAATTTTTGTTAAAGACACAAAATCTTTAAAGAAAGCTATATAAAAAGCAGATCAAACATTTCGGTTTATTTTCTGGTTTAGAGCTGAATAAATCAAAGAGTTCCGTAGTTAACATAAATGGAGACACCACTGGTGAAAACATTTATGGCATTCCATGGACCTATTCTGATGTTAAAATATTAGGGGTTCATTTTGGGAAAAATGAACAAAACCTAATAAATTTTAATTGGAAACCCAAAATATCAAAGATTGAAAATATAGTACGTCTATGGAAAGCGAGGCGCTTACCGGAGTGTTGGCTCAGTCAGTAGAGCGTCCGCCTCACAACCGGGAGGTCGTGGGTTCGAAACCCGGCCGCGTCATACCAAAAGACGTTAAAAGATGGGAGTTGTTGCTACCTTGTTTGGCGTTCAACAATAAGGGATAGAGCAACGTCGATCTGGCGCTGCTCAGTGGCTGCCGGGCTCACGATCAATTGGGCAAAAAGAATTTCTGTTTCGGTTTAATAAAATTTGGAGTGGACTATTAGGCTATTATTATTTTTTTTTTCTGGTAAAATAACTATAATCAAATCATTTCTTGTTTCTCAAATTATATACATGTTCAATGCTCAAATGATTTCCATGCCGGAAAATGTAATGAAACTCATTGATTCTTTACTTTATACATTTTTGTGGAATGGAAAAAAGCACAAAATAAAAAGAAAAGTGGTTTGTATGAGTTATGCGTATGGAGGATTAAAAAATGGTTGACTTGAACGCTCTGTTACAAAATTTTATATTAAAGTGGATATTGCACTACTTCTCCCACGAAAACTCAAAGTGGAAAAAGATAATTGATGGTTTCTTTAAAAAAGTGGGCAATTTACAATATGTGTTAAATAGTAAATGTACAAAAGATGATATGAAGTTTTGTTTAAAGAATATAAAAATGCCCCACTATTACAAGAATATGGTAAATACTTGGTTCGACATTAAAGAGACAGTAGAAAGTAAGACGCCAATTGATTTACAAATACAAATACAAATACACCATATCCATTGTGTATCACTCAATGAGAAGATTTCCTTATGAAATGGATGCGAATGAAGTCAAGATTGTCATCATCATAACGAAGAGAATATCATAAATTTCGCTTGTAACAAGCATTTCCGAGAGTTTGAGTTGACATTAGCACCTTTTTTTCAACTGCCTAATAGTGAATGTAAATAAATTAGCAACAATGGCTTTTGAACCACATTAATTGCTTCAGCCCAAATTTGGTACAAGAGGAATTTGACAATACTTTTTTAAAAGCCTGCTGCTCAGTAATCCTTGGTTGCACAATTATATTAGGATATTAGTTCGTCTTTACAATGCAATCTGAATTCAAGGTCACAATCGTAGTGGCGTCAGACCAGTAGTGCGATCGTATTCGACTAAAGGGCGATTTGGTTTTTACTCTGACTAGAAGGGTTAAGGGCATTAAACAAAATAGAAGCTACCAAAATTGGGTACGCTTTTTTTGCTACGCACTGTACGTTCTGAATACGATTCGATTTTGGAAGAATTTGGAATAGCATTTGATAATAGCATATAATTATATAAAATCTTAATGACGGAAGATCAATGTAGTAATACAAAATATAAAATCTAGATTTCAATGGATTTTGAGATTCCTCGAAGGAGGAAAAGCTGAATCGGCTCAGAATCGTAGTGGCGTCAGACCAGTAGTGAGACCGTTTACGACTAAAGGCCGATTTGGCTTTTACTTTGACTAGAAGAGTTAATGGCACTAAACAAAACTGTTTGTCACTGTTCTATTAAGAACCGGAGAGGAGAAGCTGATCTTTGTGTAGATTTTCATTTGTAATATAATTATTATTTGTTCAGAAATCATAAATTGTCAATACATTATGTTTTTTTATATACAGGAGCAATGTGGGAGAAAGGATGTAAGTTCAATATAATTCATATTGCACGTTTCTGAAGAATTAAAATTCGATTTAAATAAGTTTTAGTACAATCTCCCTTTATACACTATATTACAGTAACTAAGATTATTATTATATTATTATAACTAAGTGTTATGCAGATTAAGAAGAACTTTAAAAGGTACAATTTTTTTAATTCTGTTCATTGCACCAATATCTTTAAATATTTGACATAATACATAATGTTCATGTTCTTTCCCAGTCAATTTGCAGTCAATTTTTACTCCTAAAAAGGTGGTATTATTTACTACCGATATATTTTGTTGGTTGATACTTATTTCCATACAGGATGTATTAATATATATATTTTTTTTCCTTCTTTTTAGGGCTTCAATATTACACAATATCAGGGACACTGATAACACGCAGAGCCGTGCATGTCAGATTTAACATTGTTAAACGATGCCTTTAACAATTCACAAAAACAATAACGGACTCAATACTGATCCCTGAGGGACACCAAATAGGTTTTGTGTAGTTTCAGAAGATCCATCATTTGAATAACTGGAAAACCACTTAAATACAGTACCCCCAATGCAATATCTGTAATAATAGTTGATGACGTATACAATCAAATGCCTTGGTAAGGTCTTAAAATATACCACTGACAACTTTTTTGTTAATCTTCAAACGCTTTAGCAAACATCTACACACATCAAACGAACACACACCCTCACCTCCTCAAAATTCAATTAAATATTTAAACAGGCATGCATTTACAAATAACATATACCGATTTTAGTTTTCGAACAGTTACCGGTATGTGTTTTCTTATTTGCTTAGATATATCAAATAATCTCAGGGGAAAAAATGCTTTTTAATATGTAATCTTATTCAAAGTAAAGCAATGCATGCTAGACCAAAAATATAGTACTGATTAAGATTCTTACCATTGTCACCACGATTTGTAGATGCTGATTCGAACTGACGGAATCTGGCGGGCGTGTGCAAGATGAAATGTTGATCATGTCACCAAACGGAGTATACTCTCGCTCTTGTTGCTATAACAACATCATGATGGCTTACGCAATTAAGCGTAAAGGATGATCGTGCCATTATCGCTGATTAGTAGACTTAATAATTATATTAGGGACGTTCATACCTACACAAAAATTGAGATTTAAAAATCGATTTTTGCATGTGTGCATGGTATTGAGAATCAAAAGTCGATTTATTTAATCCCAGGATTCCAAATGCGCATACATCGTCGAGATTAACGCATGAGCAGTTTAAACGTTTTTGCCGTCAAGCGAGAATTCTCCCTGTGAGTGAATGTCGCCCCCCCCCCCCAAAAAAAAAAAAAAAAAAAAATTGCATCGCGATCCAAATCGCACTAATTGTTATGTGTGAACGGGACCATAAAGATCAAGTAATTACATACACTCAGACCTGATGATGCAGATCATGTTCTATTAAAGGTAATACAAAGTTTTGGGAAATATTGAAAATTGGCTGGATAGTGATTCTTTACAATGTTAATATATTTGGATGCCCCTGTAGATGCATTATAAGCACTAGAAAATTTAGCCCCTAAAACACTTCTGCTTTCGAGAAAAATGGAATATAACAGATTTACCGGTGCTCCCGGTAAATTTTGATAAATTTAAAATAGCGCCTACGGCCATACAATAGTAGCTGCGACCATGAAAATTTCAGAATATGTAGTTGTGATACATAATTTTCAGAAGGGAATAGCCAATCGGTCTATTTTAGTCAAGAAACATTGTTTAATAGCTTAATTAATATCTTGACCTTAAGAGGGAGCTATACAACAGAAAGAGTTTACTATCTACAATTTCATAACTTTAGACTCAATTTCAGCCGCGAATACTGTAGGATCGCATATGCTTCCAATATGTTAATTTGAACCAAATTCATAACCCCATACCAAAACTTTGTATTACCTTTAAAGGGCCCCTCCAATAAAACAGGACTTAAATTTGAAGGAAAAAAAGACATGTAGAAGAGTTTTTGACGGAGAATTCGAGTATGACAGTGAATTTTCTTAGAAATTATCAAAAATTTTGGAATCCAGCTTTCAAAAGGACGGCTCAGATGTGTGCTGTCCTCTATATACCCAAGCTTGAACATCTTCAACCGGACATCATAAAAACTGGTATATTACCCTAACTCTCTAGGCCTATATATATTAATAAATATGTTTGATATAGTGTCTGTCATTCAAACTGGACTGTTTCCTTCGCTCCCATCCGGATTTCGAGTAAATTAGTCAATCATATGCCGTCCTTTTTATCTCTACGTGGCCGGATGTGTCACGACGCCACAGTCAGCATGTCGCATGCATTACACAGGATAGACGACAATGTTATCTACTTGTTTCAGAATATTCCTCTTTGTGAGTACAGTTATCGTAAGGGTTCAAGATCTGGCTCTTGAAAAAAAAAAGCATAAAAGACCTCATTGTACAATGTAAATGGTCATCCTTTTTATGGGATGGGGTTGTGACGCTATATATTGCATGCTCGTTCTTGTTTAACTTTATCCTTTATCATATTCCCCAGCAAGGATCCTACTTAAAGGCACACTGTCCTAATTGTAGCTACTTGCTCCCTCTATATAGAAAACTTCCCCAATCGGTGCCTGTTGGTCCCCCATGATCCTCTTTTTCTTATGTTAAATGAGAGCTGAGTTAATGAGATAGCCACCTGTCACAGTGACCTCGGTGGCTCGCTGTGTGGTCTAATCCCTTCTAGCTGCAGTAGTAACGCCTACCTTTAATAGACATGTAGTAATTAAAGTAATGTAACGAGATAATTACTCATTACGCGTTCGACTGAGTAGTTTACTATAGGTAAAGGAACGAGACTGCTCGAGTATTCATTCTCTCCTTCGTTATTTGATAACCGAGTGGAGCGCATTTCATATACTGTATACAAATGATGCACAGGTTTGAGTGCGTCGGTAGGGATTGTGTGCACAAGGTACCTTTGAATGGTTTGAACCCACGAGGCGCAGCCGAGTGGGTTTTAGACCAAATTCAAAGGTACCGCGTGCACACAATTCCACCGACCCACGAATTAAACCTGTGCATCATCTGTTTTATAAGATGGCGCCCAAAAAATTGTCAAAAATACAAAATTGTGTTATTTTACAGATTTACCGGATGCATGGCCAAATCATGCTTTCCGGTAATTACCGGAAAGCATGATTTGGCCATAGCCATGCTTTCCGGTAATTACCGGAAAGCATGATTTTTTTAAAAATTTGCATAAATTTGCTTAATTTTTAAATTTGCATAATTTTTAAATTTTAGTGCAATGGATGATAAAAAATGTAATGTAATTACCGCAAAGCATGATTTTTTTAGAAATTTGCATAAATTTGCATAATTTTTAAATTTGCATAATTTTTAAATTTTAGTGCAATGGATGAAAAAAAAATGTAATGACTTACCTTAAACATGAAACTTGTGAAGTCAAGTATGAAAAATCAATGCTAACAACAAAAATGATGAACGCTGAACAGGAAAAATGATGAACGCTGAACAGGAAAAAATGATGAACGCTGAACAGGAAAACTGATGAACGCTGAACGTATTTACACTGTCTGTATTACAGTCTAGTTATTGTGAATGTGTACTACACAGTCACTAAAGCTAAAGTTGTGACTGGTGGCACGCATATTGTTCTCTGATGACATAGACAATGAGAGTGGAGCATGAGGTTGCGGAGTTTGTGCTAATGCCAATGGCATGAGAGGGGTAGTAGGAGGAGGTGGTGCTAGTGCTACGGTAGTAGTAGTAGAAGGAGGTGGTGCTTGTGCTACGGTTGATGTAGCAGGAGCATAGGACATCTGTTTTCCAATTTCACTGCTCATCTCCCGTTTTCGGCCATCACTAGTCTTGCTGTAGATCTTGATGGAACTTTCGCTGCGATGCCCACTCACAGCCATGATGTCCCTTGACTGAAAACCAGCTTTGTCGAGTGACGTGACACACGTTGCACGCAGGCAGTGATTAGTGTAGACTTTACTACATCCGGCAGCGGTGGAGATTTTCTTCATCTTGTTTGAGAGTGTATTGACACCAACCGGGCTGTTGCAGTACCATGGCTCATTTCCATCGTGCGGTTGACTAGCTTTTGGTTTTTGCCAAAACCATTCACAAGATGGATGCAGTTTTGAAACATAAATCTCAAATGACTTCACAGGGCATCGGTCACTGCCTGGAATTTCGTACATATATCATCCGGTCGTTTCATCGTCATTCTCTCTGTGGTTTTTTGTGAGCTGGTCACGTTTCGTTACATACCGCAGTCCATCTTCATCGGTGAAGATCGTAAAATCAGACACTTTGAAGTTACGTACATTCTCACGACCTCTATTGCAAAAGAAAGTCATTAAATCTAGAAACACTTTGTTTTGCAAGCCTTTTGGGGAGGTGCAATCCAACTCTGAAGAGGTCTGGATCTTGTTCATGTCAAGCACAGAAATTGAGGCTTTCTGTGTGGTGCTTCCCAGCCCCTCTCGCTTCAGTTTCACCAACACAGCCTTAAACATACGTGTGCTCACTGGAAATTGCAATTTGCTACAGATATCCAAAGCATTACGGTTATCCAAAAAGTGGCGTTGTATGCCATAGCAAAGGTATTGAAGAGACTTCTTCGTATATAACTCACCGTCAGTCTTACGGACACTGGCATAGAATGATGATAAAAGTTTGTCCAATTCTGGCGTTGAAATCTCTCCTAAATTGACTTCCTTTATCTGCGCAAACTTTTCCAACTTAGAAAATCCGTACTTTATTGATCTTTTCGTGCTGGCCGCATCGGAATCACCCAACAATTTAGCTAATTCTTCCTCCGACAGAAGCTGGAAAGTCAAATCGCCGCCGAGA
>NW_022145598.1:16511317-16541625 GCF_000002235.5 Strongylocentrotus purpuratus
AGTTACAAGGCAAAATAAACTTGGATAAATTAAAAAAGTTAAAAAAAACTTAAATAGAAATGAGGACATGTTTGAAAAACACACATAATAACATACAATAGACATATTATTCGTTTATGACTCCAAGATACGAATTCAGACAATATGACGTCAAGTCGACTCATAGTAATATATGATAAACAGTTTGTTTATATTCCATTCTTTAAAACTTAATCAATATTGCATGAATATAACAAGTATCTAATCAATAATAAAGTTCTTTCATCTTTTTGGATAACTCTCCAAACAAATAAACGAATACAACTATCAAGTGAGCTTTATCAAACAACCAAACATAATATCCAATTAAAATTATATTGAATAAGTGGTTTAAATATGATGGTACTCTCCTTCTTACATGTTGTTTTGCAACACCTAAAGGAATAATAATTAGTACAAAAACTCATGACGATTGAATGTGACTATAATCGCCACAAACCATTATCTCTTAAAGCATAATTTACAACTGTTCCACCAGATATGATTATCCAGAGTTTACCTCGACAACACGTTATACAATTACAACTCCTGAATATTAAAAGTGACAGAACAGATAACATTGCAACATTCTTATCATCTCAAAATACTAATACTAAATCAGAATCAAATGCTTAACTCACTAAAGAAATCTACCTTTTGATGATTAAACAGAAAATATCAAGTTCAACTTCAAATGTATTGAACAATTACATGGTATAAACCCAGGTGTAAATGGGTACCTGATATGCTTGAGCGCTAGTTACTTTGGCAGCTCGGCTACGACCAGGGCAATGTGTGTAAAGCGCCCATGAGCGTCAGAACCTGGCGGATACCGGCGCTATATAAATAACCATATTATTTATTATGTATTTATAACAATCATATGCCACACCTTACAAACGGCATAATCATCCAGCACAACAGTACTTATCATTCAGAACAACAACAAAGGTATAAACTAACGTCAGAATACATTTATATACAAAAATAATAATTATCTCACTAATTAATTATCAAACTTGACTAAAGGATAATCTTCTTACCTAATGTAACTCCAAAGGCTTGAAGAGGCGACCTCTCTGCCTGCCCCATGAAGAGGGTACATTGCAGGAGTGAAAAAAATACCTCTGCCCCCTTTATATACCGGTTACACTCTCTATTTGGATTTGTATGACCTTTGACCAGGTCACCGGTATGTAATGTTTTGACTAAATGACAAAGTGAGGCATAGCTTTTACTCAACATATATGTGAATCATACTTCTTTGAAGTACAAAGTTTGTAAACATATATACTACTTTGTTTCTTCCTGTTCACTTCCAGTTGAGATATTAATTAGTTATTGATAGAAATAGATAGATATTGAAGTGGCTTTTCATTACAAAACAGTACAATTTATTTTGTTACAACGATATAGTGACGTCGTCAACTATTGAGGCAATTTTCTTCTTTTTTTTTCTTCCTCTCTTTTTGTCATTGCATTTTGGCATTACATATTGGCCTTGAATGGCGGAAATTGTTGTTGAATAATTGATACACATCACTTTGCCTACCATATCATTAGCCATATCATGACAGTCGTCACTATGGATTCTGGATTTTTAAAGTGTATCACGTGCATTTTAATGTCATCTCAGTTACAGCAAGCAACAGCAGAGGAGAAGTGAATGCTATCATGTTACCTTTTGCAACAAAATGCAAATATTTAAAATCTGAAAAGTCATATTTCTAAATGTAATTAAGGTTGACCAATGCTGAACAGACAAAGGTCTATAATATCACCATGATCACCATAACGTAACCAATCATCTGTATTTATTTATCCGACGACTAGGAAACCAATTCTGCTCATTGTGGTTAAATAATATTTCAAATACAGATACCTAGTTTGCGCTCTACATGATACATACGGTTATAATATGTATACATGTACATATATATATATATATATATATATATATATACGTTTATATATATATATATATACACTCTCTGAAAGAAGTATAAAAGAATCCCACTGAAAACACTAAATGCACAGCTGAAGACATATCTGTGTTTACACAGTTAACTATATCAGAAGAATAAATCTTCGTTATCGTAAATAACACATAAGAACAACAAATTTGAAGAAAATAAGTTAGCAATATACTTAAATATTATTTACAAGTATTATATATGATTATATTCCGCATACAAAGAATCTTGCACTACGATTGGTCAAAAAATAAATCACGTGATGAAAGATCATCATCAATTGGGGAAGAAAAGTTCGGTGCACTGTGTATTTATATGTCTACACAGTGCAACGCACTTTCACTGAAGAGCGAAGTACTATCTACACAGTGCAACGCACTTTCTTGTACAAGCTGCGTATACGTACGTACTGTATGCACTGTATGCACTGTATGATGTGGAATATAAAGCAAATAATCACCTTTTGGTTTTAGGCGATTGCAAACAAGCACTTCCTCGCCGATCTGAAGATATACGCTAAACTGTAACGTTCGAGCATTTTCCCTTTAAAAGCTTATCTGTACTAGTTTATAGGAGGGATAAGACCACCCTGCAAGGTCACTGGACAGGTGGTTATCTCATCAAATCAGCTCTCAATTATCATAAGAAAAAGAAGATCATGGGGGACCAATGGTCACCGATTAGGCATTGGTTTCTATATAGAGGGAGCAAGTAGCTAAAAGTAGTACAGTGTGGCTTTAAGATGATCGAGTGCCCGTTGACATAAGTGTAGCTACAGTGGGGCAAGGCTGGCATACCCACAGTGATGGAGAGTAGGAGATTCTAAAGGCCCGAAATATAAGTATTCTACTAGCAACATTTATTACGTCAAATGTCTATAATTTGTAGGCACACTCTGTTTTATAGTCGACCCCCCCCCCCTCCCCCCTTGTCTCTTAAAGCCTCGTTCAGATGACGTGGCAAAACTGCGGCGGTGTTTTTTTTTGTTATGATGACGTAATGATGAAGTGTAATACGCTGCATATTTCTGTACCTTATAACACAGAGTTCAGTGATAGGCGTAGGACCTTTGTTGCCATTCGTTTACACATTAAAGAAACCAAAACCCTATTAAACAAAGAAAAAACCCAACAACAAAAAACGCGGCGGTTTTTTTTTCGCGGTGGTTTGCCACGTCATAAATGACAATGTTGACAACACTAAATCAAATGACAATATACAGCCGGGCTCTTTTCTGTCAAATGTTGGTCATGGACTTGCATTAATGATGAGCATTCTAGAGTGTTCGTCAATCTCAAGGGGTTTATTCAAGTCGAATGATCGGTTGCTTTGATCGTAATCAGTCATGACAGCGATATGGCCCACGTGTCCGACTCTCATGATCCAGTAGAGGGCGCCATTGAAGTAGCTCATATCTATCGGGATTCTTCGCTGCTCTTCTTCACCGAAGTCAGTGTCATGCATGTAGTCGGTGAGCTCGTGAGTCATTGTGGGAGGTTGGTTTACGTCCATGTAGAAAGCTCGTTCGTCAACATCGTCTAGGTAAAATATGCGTCGTGGATCTCCTGCCAAAAACATAGAAAATGAGCAAATCTTAAAAGGAAACAAGACAAAATATTATTCGAATGTAATTTTTTTTTAAACCATGACAAACACACAACAATCAATGTGGATTAAAAAATCATAGTCTGAGAAGATAATTAAGACAAACTAAGTGTGTGTGTTTATGTGGCGTATTATACAATGATCATTTCAATTAATTTTCATTTAATTTTCATAGAGTTTATAGTTTGCTTCTTTTTGCAAGCCCATGACATCAACTAGACTGTTAAATCGGCACTAAGAAGGCCATGGCATCATTCATATTTCTAAATATTTAAATTGTTAAATCTGCCACTGTCAACACTGTTTCCCTGCGACTATTCAAAAAAATATAGGTAATATGGGTGATCATTACAATGTCTGTTATCTGATTATATCATATCACCATAGTCATGTTTCTAGTATTGAATGAAGGGAATATCGTGACATGGTAATAAAGTGCAACATGATTATCTTTTCATGATAAATATAAAGGTCTTCATGATAAACTTTTCCATCCATCTGAAATGACCCTTCTGAACAGGCACTACGTATGGCGAAGGTCAATGTAGGTATAATAATTGTGGAGCGCCAGGGGTGTCAAGTCTGACAGACATTAGCGCTATACATAAACTCTCTTTCCAACCATACCAATGCATTGTATATAACAGTATAATACCCTATCAAAAAAAACTCTTGGTTTCCCCATGTATCATTTATCATTCCTTCATCAAATTCATCTCTTTGTCTAGGTTTTAAAATGCCTTAATATTTGAGAATTGTTACAATGTTTGTAACCTAAATGATATTTCGATGATACAAAAAGAATGATGATAATTTGTAGTATAAAACAAATCAGTTATGATAATACCCGTTCCTATTAAGCGCTTTACAAACAATATAAGGTAAACATGGGTTTCGGTATAGAGGGCGCCACACAGTATAATTTTTGTGAGGTAATGAAAAACTGGGTGTCAAATTTGGAGAAAAAAAAGCATACTATTTCAGTGACAAAATCATCTTTGTGTGTGGTTATACGTTTTATTGTAGCCGTTGCCAATACTGGCTTTTTGTTGTTGTCTTTTGTGTTGGCTATAATACGCACAACCAGTCGGCCCGTGTATTGTGATTATTATTAGGTAATTTTTTTTTTTTTAAGTGGAGCTGAATTGGTATGATCGGATTTAATCTAAATTTCACACATTTTGGGGTCTAAAATTCCCTTCATAGCAATTTTAGGTCCTACAAGGGCACTAGAAATGTCATAAATAAGAATAAAAGCAATAGCCATGCACTTTGAAGGCATTTGCGGAATTTAACAAGTATTCAACTGTTCCTTTAACCAAAGCGCTTACAGTATTATTATTATTACCCCGGTTTTTGGATTCTATCATCATTCTGCACAATACAGTGCACATTCTCCACTCCGTGATAAAGGTGTTTAAATTAGTCACCTAAATACTGATCCAAGCATAATGACGTTCGAATCATACAAGGCAGACATTCACACCTGGGTGGAGAGGAGCCATGCAGATTAACTGTCTTGTTTAATTTCCATTCATTTATCTGGAATGACATGTCATTTCACGGAACTCTTCTAAATATGAAATACGTACGGCTGAGATCAATGCTCATCATGTAGTAATTGTGTCGAGTGGTGCTACAGTATACAGTCTCCGTGCCTCCAGATCCATTGAGAAGTTTGCGTACGATATTGTCGAAACCACCCGTTGACCAATACAAGAATCTGAAAAATCAAGAGTGTCCTGAAAATTCGTATCAACATCAAGAAAATCTAAAAATTGTCATGACGTTATCCTGTCATATGAATGACTATTAATAGAAATGAAAGGTTCCCTGCATTCTTTTTTGAGTAAACCTGGTGTGAACTCCCTAAATTATTATTATTATTTTTCTTTTTTTAATTAAAAGTATTGCCGTGGCGCAATTAAAAATGGCCTCTTAAGTATCAGTATCAACAATCGTACATAATAGGGAAAGCCTCGCAATTCCATGTACTTGCCTTATTCTATTATTAATCATGAATATTTTTATTATCATTATTATTATTTTTTGATAAATCATGTAAACAGTTAATGCAAAACAGCAGGGTATTTTTAATTGACTTGCATGTATATTAGGGGTACTATTTGGTAGGGTCTCGGTGGGTCAATTAACAACCCCCACCTCTCCTTCTGAACCATCAGTATGATTGAGTGATTAAACTTACCCCTGTTCTTCATCCACCACTAAGGTGGGAGAAGCGAAAACTCCAGTAACAAAAATCGATTCATTCCTTGGAAATGCGATACCTTGTCCAATATCCAGAGATGTTATATGTATTTTCCCGGAGGATACGAATCTGGTGCTGTACAGCATGCGAGATGATTCAGCGATCGCAATTCCTTCTGGTGCTAAAGGAAATTAAGAGGGAAAAAAAATATTGTGGAAAAGAAAATAAATAATTTGAGTTTTATTAGCAAACTGGTCGAGAAAATAGTTCAAACTTTTTTTGCGTTTTTTTTTTTAATGTGAAAATATGATTTTGTTTATGGGAATATTTTCATCTGTAAATGTGTAACTTTAGTTGTAACCTTGTATGTTAATGTAAAAGTTCACTTGCAAATTTATTTAGACCTATGTGAAATTATTTTGTTAGTTTGTATACAATGTTATAAATTATGTACAATTAATATGAGAGAAATGAATAAAAACCTATGAAAATAAAACATCTTGATATTTTTTTTTTTGTTAGGGGGGGGGGGAGAGAATCACATATCTAGAAAGGTCAATTCCTGGCCTTTTATATGACACCTCAATCAGGAAGAATGAGCGAGGAATAACAAAGTTTTGTTTGTTTAAAGTAATGTTTGCATTTCCATAATTTCATTAAACGAGCTCGTTTTTACTGGCTGCCTCCCGTAGCATCAAACGGAGTTGACAAAAGACTTAACTCCGTTTCGTTGTCGATCAGCCATGCATCAAGTCTTTCATCCTCTTTGTGCATTTAGATACCGCCCGCCAAATGACTTTTTGGTTTCCTCTCTTCAAATTGTTTTTAATCAATCATGCGTTGCATCAAATGAAAGAGGGGGATCTAAGCTTTACAAATATGTGTCATTTATTGATTTTAATTGTGATTAAGTTATGATAAAACATCGATAATTCCCGGTTTCAATTTGTCTGGGACGCACTGTATAGGGATATTTTCTACACCATACCATTGGTGCCTTCAAATGTGACCACCTCTCTGTTTCCTCCATCCTCATCTGCACGATAAATTCGTTTATCAGTCCGGTCAGTCCAGTAGATCTTCTTCTCCACGGAGTCATAGGTAATAGTAAAGGGATATTTAGTGGATGGTATAGAAGTGAAGTCTAAGTCAGCTTGTAGATCTGCAACAAAAATCCCGTCTTCATTTATCACAAAGATCTTTGCAGTCGATTCTAAAATAAAAAGGTGAAAAGAAGATAAAACGTATATAAATGAGCTGAAACAGAACTATGACACTAGTCTTGTTCATAAGGAGAAAGGTTACCCTAGGGTAAAGGTCGTGTTAAGAGTAAGTCGAGGTAAATATGGCGGGGTATATGGCGGGCCAAGCATGCTACAGCTATACAACTCTACGTCTATCCAGCCGGCCAATCAGAACGCAGGAAACTGTGAATCTAAACAACTATTCCAGTGGCAGATTCAGGGGGCACAGGGGTACGTGCCCCCCCCCTAGTTAAAAAAGGGGGAAAGGGGGAAGGGGAAAAAACAAAAGGGGAGGAAAGGAGAAAAGGTGGAGGAAAGAAAAAGGAGGAGGAAAAGAAAGAAAAGGGAAGAGAAAGAAGAAGAAAAGGCGAAAAAGTAAAAAAAAAAAAGGAAAAAAAGGGGGGATAGACGGAGAAGAGTAACGGGGGAAAGGAGAATAATGAGACAGAAAAGATAAAAAGGGGGAAGATATTATAAAAAGATGTCTTTTTTAATCGGGAAAGGGGCGGGGGCACGCAATTTGAAGTGTGCCTAAATGGGGTCCCTCTTACCAGGCGTGTAGCCCCTCCCCCCCCCCTCCCCCCCCCCCAAAAAAAAAAAAAAAAGCACAAGAAGAACAACAAAAAAGGGAAGAGAATTTTTGTGCTTGACATTTTTCACAAGATTTTACTTTTTACTCCAAAACTTTGTCGATTTGAGGCCACCATTCGCATCCTCGCGCACTTGTCTTCATCCGAACTATTCTGGGGTGAGCGTCATGTCGGCCTAGCTATAGATCACGGCAATTCGGGGGCAGCTATCTCAGCTCTCACACTTGTCGGCTCTGGTGCCTTGGTGACCGCATTCACTTGCTGGTCTCCCTTGGGATGATCCGAAGACCATTCGCAGTGAAAGTATGGCCGAGGTAATCCACCTCGTCATAAGCGTAATCCTTCTCTGTGAAGAACGCGTCCAAGACCCGCTTCATACAGGTTCTTTAGGTGTCTCTCCATTGATTCTCCTGTGATAAGAAGGTCATCTAGGTAGACTGCCTGGGATGCCAGCCAGCAACCATTCCATAGTCCGCTGGAACACTGAGGGTGCTGATGTCATACGAGAGGTCCATGTTTTGTGAGGCGCTTCCCGGATGCGAGCCTTGCAAACAGCTCCTGATGCTTCTCTACTCGAGGTATTTGGTAAGTGTCGGAACGCGCGGCTGAATTATTAATCGCGGTTTTGTATATAGTCTCCACAAATGCGGATCGACCATCTCCTTTACTACAGGAACTATTGGAGCCACCCAGTTCGAATATTGAACTGGTTCAATGATGTCATCCGCTAGTAGGCGATCCACCTTCTGATCCAGCCTATATCTCGAAGTGCGAAGCTCCTTTGTTTATCCATGTTTGTAGAGAGTAAGTATTAATAATGATAATGCTGTTCTGTTATAGCGAATATCACAATGAGATACAAAGTCTCCAATCGCTTTCAAAGAATATAATCTAGTTTGAGGCAAATTCAATTGAAGCCTTACGCGAGAAATTTTCCGGTCCAAAATACTTTGAGGAAATGACTGGAAAGTATAAGCTAGTATAGCGGGCAATTAATGGCTCTACTAATAAAAGAAGATAAATACAAATATAATTGTGAGAAATGAAACTGAGGGCATAATGGTGCGAAGCTCTATTAAAGTTCCCCATTGCTTGAGGGGCGGATAAAGTTCTTTGGCAAAATTTACCATGACATAATGATAAAGAAGATGATGATAATGAATTCCATGATAACAAATGTTGCTTACACAATCTTGATGCAATATCGGAGAAGAAAAAAACTTTGAAATTATGAAAATGTGTATGGACTTTAATTAACATTAAAGATATAGACCGGTAGTGGTAAATTGCAGTTCAAAGATTTTGGGTGCAAAATATCCACTCAATATTGTTGAAATATTGCCTACAGAGGTTTAGATGACAATAATTCAACCTAAATTTGCAAAAAAAGCGGAAATATATGCCAAAATGTTCAATGTTGAAGTGCATTCGCGATATCTATTCAGGCCGATTCGATATGATAATTAACCAAATAAATCAATTACTTGGCGGTTTCCCGGCAAATTATGTATCATCACGTAGTAGTCAAAACATATTCTTTCACATGATTGGTAGTTAGAGCTTCCATTTCATTTGTTGAGAGGGGGGGGGGCGTTTCCAAAACTGGTCTAAAACTTTTTTTAAATGGTCTATGGAAGCAACAGTAAACAAAAGTGCAGAAATATTCATGAAATAAAAAAAAGGGGGGAAATGGAAGAACTGATTTAGAAGAGAGAGGAAGAAAGAGAGAGGGAGACACACATACACACATAGAGAGAGAGAGAGGGAGAGAGGAATAGAGAGAGAGAAAGAGAGAGAGACACACACACATAGAGTGAGAGAGAGAGAGAGAGAGAGAGAGAAAAGGGAGGAGCGAGTGCAATGGAAATTGCTTACCGAAAGTTGTAGGGCTTGATGTAGTTGAAGGAGTCGGGGCTACAGAAAAACAATATAAAGATATTAACGGTAAAATCCTTTTTTGTAATAAATCATCAAGTACTGACAAATCGCACTACATAATAATACAGACATAAACAGACAAGCATACAAATGAGGAATTTGCCTCATCGATATAAGAAAGAGATTTTTTGTTTGTTTTAATGTCTGTGATTTGTTGTTATAATCCATGTAGACACTGGAAAAAAAGGAAACCAAGCTCCAAACGGTTATCATCTCATACTGCATATGAGAATTATTCTCCTTGTTTGTTATTGTTTAACAAAGCCCGCAGGGAAATAAAAATAAAACGGCAAAAAGGAGAACTGTCACAATTCCATACACATTTTACTGGAAAATTCATCACATATTACTAGATTTTGACACCTCGGCGGCTGCCAAATACCAGATGTTTCTTCACGTTTTGGCATATTCTACTTCAGTGGAAGTGAAAGTAAAATAGAAAGACAGGGGAGGGGTGAGGAGAAAGAGAGAGATAATCATGATACTTAACTCCTAACCTTTGTACTGGCTTGTTCAATATTTTATTTACTAATGCATATCTACATTTACCCTCATTTACCCTCATCTAGATGCTGAACAGGCGTTGATGAGTATCACCATAGAAGTAGAAGTAGAAGTAAAATATCTCTACTGTCTTCTGAAAATGTTTCGACATTGACTACTCTCTGACCTCAGAAAGGTCTCAATTTTATACAACACATGCATACATTTTAGTCTTTAATAGGCTCTTACTATTATAATAAATCTCATTGCTCAAGAGTCTCAATTTTCCAGTGCCTACCCTTCACTCCAATGATTTATGACATTTTAAATAAGTTTGCAAGTTGGACTGACATATTATTATGATTGTTATAATCATCATTATAAACCTAAAACTCACCAGATAACTTGCAAACGAGATGACGGTTAATACCCTTCAATGAGACTGGAAACGAGGGCTGATCTAGAACTGGCACTGTAGGCATCAATTCACCATTCACAAGAATCGGCAGGCAAGGATTATCCGTTGTATACAACCCTTCATCGGTCATGTTCGTAGACCCCCGCGCAAGAGCTAAATCACATCAAAATATACAGTATTACACTTTTGGGGGGTTTTGAGACAGGGAATGTTTTAAAAGGTCATTTGGTCTCAGCGTGTGCCGGAGCCCGTCTTGCACAATTTAATATAGGTGGAATACCTTGACAATATACTGCCGGACAAAATGGCGGTCATTTTAAAAAATGGCCGCCATGTATAATACACCATTTTACGGTTAGGGGCGCCATTTTAATTGGCGAGTAAACAAGGATTTATGCGTAAATTAAGATTGCGCCCATGCAAATTATGATGACATCACTGCCTGCGCGCTGCGTTGTGCGCGCACATCATCATTTGCATGGGCGCAATCCGATTTACGCATATATACCACTGACCTCAGGGCATTGGCTTTGTTTCAAAGCCAATGACCCGAGGTCAGCCTGTCTGCGCATGCGCACTGATGTAACCGTAAACTGGTGTATTACTGTACAGTTGTACAATTCTTGGAATCACTTTTTAAAAGTACCTCATTTTACCATGTGTAAGGTGTCATATGAAAGAAAAAAAAATACAAAAGGATACAACATTCAATAGACCTTGGGGATGATTTGCATAAAAGTTTCGAGCAAAAAAAAAAGATGATTTTTAACAATTTTTTCCAAAAATACCTATTGGTCAATAATTAATAGATTATGATGACTACTGACTTGAAACTTGCTGAAAAACTGTTAAAAACATAATTGATATCATATCTAAATTCCAAGTTCATTGTTTTTCAACAAAAAATATGTTATAGCGGTCTAAAGTTGATAATTTGATTTGAGCCAAAGTGGTAAATTTGGTTGCTTAGGGCAAATAACTCCTTAGCAAACGGTAACATAGTGGCGTGAAAAATAGAATATATTGCGATTTAGATGCTATCAGCGCGCAAATGAATACTTGAATAGGAAGTATGATGTCAGATGATGCAATTTCATTATAATTTATTGTTCTATCTACCTTAGTCCTTGTTGCTATGGTAACGGTATGCCCAGCAACCGATATTGTGTTCTCAGAAATCAAATTAGGATATAGGTCAAATAATACATAGAAAAGGACCTGCTCCAAGTGACATACATGATGTTTATAGTGCATAGTGTGGTTCAGAATATTCACCCTACCCCTTCCCTCCAGTGAAATGCCCCCCCCCCCCCCCCAATTAATATAAAGACTAATTTTGGGATGGGGCAGTATGTTGTGTAGGACATGATGTGTGTTTAGAAAGGATGGAGGCTGTCTATCAAATGATACATAAAGTGAGATCTGGATCGAGGTGAGTCATCATTTGAGTCTCAATCATGAAGATAATGGATGGTAGGGTTCAGAATTTGCACCCTTCCTGTTACTGTGATCCCCTCCCCCTTCCTAGGAAAACATTAGAGCAACTTGTGCAAAGCGATATTCATAAACTAAATTGCAAACAAAGAAAGGTCACAGAATCTTCACAAGGCATTTTAAAATCTCTTGGTAGACTATAGTAAAAAAAAAAAAAAAAAAAAAAAGTCTGATAGCGGGTTATACTTCTCTCCGCCCCGCCCCCTCCATAATTTTCACTTTAAAACTTTGGGCTAATCCAATAGATACAAAGCCATTTTTAATTTAATGGCGATACTGGACGGTTTGGTCCAAAACTTGTACACTTGCTTCATTTTGTGTGTGCTAGATTGAAAGACATTGGTGAAAGCAATCAGAATCTGCAACTCAAACGCCACTACCGTTTCCGTGTCATGCCAACGCCCCTTCCCCCTCCCTCTCCGACACACATACACACTCTCAAAATCAATGAGAGAAACTGGTGTAAAGCATCATTTATTTCAAAAGTACATAGAATTTCCAAAACAGACCACGAAGAATTCACAAAACATTTATAATCAAATCATACAGGCAAAAGTTTAGAATTACACGCTTTTCACCTCTAAAATGCAAAATAAATCCATATTTACAAAGAGCGACACAGTCTTACAACCGTTTGCAAAGGCTTACGAATGTTTTGCAAACGCTTACGACTGTTATGTAAACGCCTGCAAATGTTTGCGGAAAAGTGAATTCGCAAAGAAATTTTGAACATGTTCAAAATGTCTACAAGAAAAACTGTTTGCGACAATGAAAACTGTTTGCGAACTTTCTTACAACATTTAGCAACATTTTACAAACCCTGGCGAAACCCTAATTTCGCTACGTTCGCAAGCATTTGCCACTCAGTGAGAAAGGGCCTTTAGTGAAAATAGTTTATGAAATGTGGAGAAAATGCAATTTTTGGCGCAATTCATATAATATGGGGAAAATTTAGGGAAAATCATATGTTTGGTTCTGTATTTTTATGCAAACTATCAAGGGTGTCGATTTGTATCCGTGGTTGGGGGTGGGGGGGGGGGGGATGATAGGTGCCAAAATATTTTCGGCAATGGATCAAAGCAACCAAGAGGTAGGAGCGTGTGGCAGGTTGCACCCCATCCCCAAGCGCGTAGCACGCTCCCTAGGGGGTTGGGTGCAGGGAGGGAGGAGTTTCCCCCCTCCCCCGAGAAGCGCGGAAGCTTTGACGTTTCATTAAATTATTAGAGAAAGAAGACGATTCGTTGGAACGTTCTCGACTCTTAATCCTTGTTTGAATCAAGTGCCCCTTCCTCCGCGCGTAGCGCGGAAGCTCTGATGTTTCATTAGATTATTGAAGAAAGAAGACGATTTGATGTACCATTCTCGACTCTTAATCCGTAATGTTTGAACTAAGTTCCCCTTCCTCCGCGTGTAGCGCGGAAGCTCTGACGTTTCATTAGATTATTAAAGAAAGAAGACGATTCGATGTACCATTCTCTTGTCTGAATTCAGTTTCCCCCCCCCCCTTCCGCGCAAAGCGCGGAAGCTTTGACGTTTCATTCGATTATTAGAGAAAGAAGACGATTCGTTGGAACGTTCTCGAATCTAAATCCTTGTTTGAATCAAGTTCCCCTTCCTCCGCGCATAGCGCGGAAGCTCTGACGTTTCATTAGATTATCAAAGAAAGAAGACGATGCGATGTACCATTCTCGACTCTTAATCCTTAATGTTTAAATCAAGTTCCCCTTCCTCCGCGCATAGCGCAGAAGCTCTGACGTTTCATTAAATTATTAGAGAAATAAGACGATTCGTTGTATCGTGTACTTGTTTGAATTCAGTTCCCCCCCCCCCCCCCCATCCGCGCAAAGCGCGGAAACCTTGACGGTTCAATAAATTATTACTCTTAATCCTTGTCTAAATTCATTTTCGCCCATCCCGCTCTCACGTTTCATTAAATTATTAGAGAAAGAAGACGATTCGTTGTATCGTGTCCTTGTCTGAGTGCACCCCCCCCCCCCCGCCCTCCCGCGCAAAGCGCGAAGGCTTTGACGTTTCATTTAATTATTACTCTTAACCCTTGTCTGAATTAATTCTCGCCCATTCCCGCGCGGAGCGCGGAAGCTTCCACATTTCATTACATTATTAGGAAAGAAGACGGTTCGTTGTATCGTGTCCTTGTCTTAATTCAGTTTCCACCCTACCGTGCGAAGCGCGGAAGCTTTGACGGTTCAATAAGTTATTACTCTTAATCCTTGTCTATATTCATTTTCGCCCATTCACGTTTCATTAAATTATTAGAGAAGGAAGACGATTCGTTGTATCGTGTCCTTGTTTGAATCCAGTTTCCCCCATTTACGCTTGTCTCATTTATTTTGTATATATGTATATATTATGCAAATGAGATAGCAAAATGTGTATATTGATGGTCATCTTGCGAGTAATAACCATTAACTACTCTCATCGGGCTCTTATCATTAATTTTTCTCTGTATTATTTTTTTTTATGGTGAATTATTGGGGGGATGATTGTACAGGCCACCCCCCCCCCCCCCACCTGAAATATTGGGGGGGGGGGATAGTAAAATTATAGTTGTGTTCAAAGGTCATCTTCAAAACGGCTCAATATTACATACACAATCATGGTGACTATTTTGAAATATGGCTGCAACTATTTTTCAGCAGAAGTTTTCCAGGAATTAAACCTAAAATTTTGCTCGGAGGTCTCCTGTACACGTCGAAACCAAGGAGTTTTAAGAGATGGAGTCATATCTAGCTCATTCCCTTTATACCATCTTCGATGCCGCTAGGAGAGAATATGTCAGTCATATGCTTAAGTAAATCTTTCTTGCAGATACGTAGACAAAAGATTCCTGCCTGGCTGCAACTATTAAACGGGCCACTTTCAAAGGGAAATATGGTTTTGTAATGATGCATATGATTACTGTTCGCTACCTCTCTTCTGATAATACGAGTAATACACAGTGCTTACATGTACGAGAGGCAAGCGAAAGGAAATGGAGCAAAATTTCCTGAAACCGTATCTTGCCCGCGATTATGCTCTTACTAAATTTAAATAAAAGACTAAATTCATTCTAACTCTCACCAATGACGGATGAAGTGCAGAGAAGTAGGATCATGCATCTCAGGGTGACAACGGATTTATGTCTTGGCATCTATTGCATAGTAAGAAACATAAAAAAATCCCGGGATTCAGCACTGTAAAAATATACCATTTTCTCACTCTTACGAAAAATGATGTAGAATAAGGGAAATGAAGCCCTGACACTATAGGATTGATTTACAGATAAGGAAACCAAATATGCTAAATGGAGTCATTAATGTAAGGTAGAAATAACAAAATTGAAACTTCTAACAAATGAGAAAAGTTGAAAAAAAAGTTACCCCCCCCCCCCGAAAAAAAAATAAAAAATAAATAAATAAATAAAAAAATAAAAAAAATAAAGAGATTTATTTCATTTGAGTTTTATATGTATTTTTTTGTAATATACATGTATAAAATGCAGCTATCCATAAACTTGTTATCCAATACAATTGATCATACTCATTGGATTATTTGATGAAACCCTATTTGACCCTTGATTAGTCTTACCTTCAAAGAAATTGTACTCTGCTCTTATCTTGAAACGCGTGGAATGGTGCTTATTTGCACACAAATTAATAGATGTAAAACGCTGATCAGAAGTGCAAAATGTACATGTAGATCTTTTCGCGAACGACACTACAATTTGGCGGCTGGTCGCAATTGATTTCTGTTTGAGATGTTATAGAGCGGGTGTGTTCCTGCTGAAGAAGCTTTACAGACAGTGTCTGACTCATTCTGTGTGGTAGATGTTGAATACCATCGGACCAATCAGAGAGCTGCATAGTGTGTACCTGTACTCACTTCCACGTGTACATCAATTTGGCGATACAAAGAGTCTACGAATCTACGAATTAATTCTCCTTGGTATTTACACTGCCCCTAAATTCATCTCTAAAAATAATTTATAAAAGTGGTTTTCGTATACTGTTTTACTACGGACAATATTTCTCCCTGTTTCTTATTTCGTCCGAAATCTTCGTAGGAAAAGGTTGAGCCAACTCATCGGCAATGTAATCTGTTTGCTTAAATTTAAATTTCATCTTCTTTCTCTTTCCCCTTTTCCTCTTTCCTTCTATCTCCTTCTCTTTTACCTTCGTTCTTTTTCTCTATTTTGTTGGTAAAATTTCTCTCTGTGTTCACCTTCTTCTGGCTGCCAGAAAACGGGAAGGTCGCTACCGATAAGCGCCCCCCCCCCCGATCCACCACTGATTTAACATTTATGATTGCATTGAGGTGGAATTTCCATCCCATCCCATACGTTGTCGACCTGATACTCAGGGTAGCGGTTTTTTCTCTCTCTAAAACGGGGCATGGTAGACCCTAGTTTTATTTTGAACTTGTATAACGAAATGACGCGTGGAAACTTAAAATATAGTTTTTATTAAGATTGCTACCATTGTCACCACGCTTTGTAAATGCTGATTTGAACTGACGGAATAATTATGATGGGCATGTGCTAGATGGTAACATAGTTGATAATGTCACTAAACGGAGCATACT
Source organism: Strongylocentrotus purpuratus (assembly GCF_000002235.5). NCBI lineage: Eukaryota > Metazoa > Echinodermata > Echinoidea > Camarodonta > Strongylocentrotidae > Strongylocentrotus > Strongylocentrotus purpuratus. The sequence goes on from NW_022145598.1 coordinate 16,527,871, forward strand.
CTTGCTCTGGTTGCTATGACAACATCATAAAGGTTTACGCAATTATTTAAAGCGTAAAGGATGATTGTACCATAATCGTTGATTAATAAACTTAGTAGTTATATAGAGATCAATTAATTATATAAACTCAGGCGGCTTGTCAGAGCCTGATAATCCCTGATAATCCAGATAATATCCTATTAAAGATGTCAAGCGACCTCGTACGTTTTGTTAAAGGGATCCGGTAACTTTGTCTCAGATTCTGAAACAAAATCCTGAATTTAGCTCATGTTGCAACGTTGCCCAATAGTTTTCATAACACTACAGTATAGTGGGGAAAACGAGTATGGTAAAACCGGTCACTCAAAGATTGTTTTACTTTTTTGACGCACTTCTTGATCATTTTGAAGCGCATTTTTTTTACGGCTTCAATATTACACCATATCACAGACACTGATAAGACGTATATAGGGCCATGCATGTCAGATTTGACATTGTTAAACGATGCCTATAAAGGCAAAGGCATCATAGGATGTAACGCCTGCTGAACACGATGTGTCATGCCGGGGCGCGTATTTTTTTATTTACACGGCAGCGAGGGGAAAATCTCGATTAAATCCAATGAAACCGCTCGCGGAGAGTCTAGTCTGTAGTGCCTGTACTGAATATGAGTTGTGTTGTCGATGTACTCTGTGTTGTTGGTACGTGGCCGAGGGCATGTATATAATACGTTCACGCTCTCTATTTCTCTGTGCCATGGTGTCGCACATAATATCATACTGCCGTCACTGTTTATTGCATAAGACATCTAGACTATTTTGTTTTCTTGTTTTCCTTTAGATGTCTTTCATAGTTTCCTTCTGTAGATCTACATTCCCTATAACACTGCACTGCTGTACTCATACTCCGATTCGGTCTAGTCTAGACTCGTCGCGAGCGGTTTCATTGGAATTAATTGAGAAATTCCCCTCGCTGCCGTGTAAATACAAAATACGCTGCCGGGGCGTCATAGCTGATGCAGAACTGCGTCAGTGACGAGCGCGGTCATTCGTGCGCCTTTCAGAGTATATCGTGCAAAAGCTGAATGCAGATATGCAGTGCAAACATCTAGTTTAATTGATGGTGCATGCACTACATCTAATCAAATAAATATTTGCCAAGGCAATAACGCAATCGAAATGATGCATGTGTGCGCCCTAAAGACTTAATAATACCCATCAGGGTACAATTATATAGGCCTATTTAGCACCGATTTTCGAGGTTGTGAAGGTATATTGGCTTGTATGCCAGTTATTTAAATCAACATTTTCGCAGATTATTTTGTATTCTCTTTATGGATATCACTCCCACATATATGGCTCGTCAAAGACCGTGCCCTTCACTGACTCAGTTCATAAAGATGTCCTTGTCTTTGCTATTAGTAACCAAGGTAGCATTCAGAGGAAAGTTGCTTACGACACGAATCTGGCGTGTTGCGATCGTTCTAAATTTCTGATTGTCACGGCTGATAAGGGAAATAAGCCACAAACCTGGCCTTCACCATTTTAGAATTTTCCACTTTTTTTATGTAGTTTGTCAATACTGAAATATGTATTATATGGTCTACTTTTCCCCTTTCTTCACCTCGTTTCTCATTATACTTGTTTTGTGTTTTATCTTCTTAATCGTTAACTCACCATTTTCACGAAGTGGCCCTCGCAGCGACAAAAGTGAATTTCGAGAAAATTAAAATGGGGATTAACGTACATCTTCAAAGATTTCCCTTGATAACCACATAGTACAGGCAAGGGCGTCGCTAGACCTTTTTCAGTGGGGGTGTAGAAAACTAGCCACCAATTACCGACAAAATTAGATGTCCCAATATCTACAAATTTAACCCTACAAATCCGGGGACGAAGGCTAAATTGTTTTTCCTATGAACTATCTATAATACTTGCATATGCGCAAATGGTCATTTTCCTCGACGACATAAATATACGAATTATTTCGTCAACTTAGTCAGCATCATAGCTATATATTTTATTCCAGGCGCGTAGCTAAGATCTAATTTTAGGGAGGGGCGGTAGTGAGCAACCGAATCACTTAAAGGGGCCGGCGGGTGAAAGGACTCCCGCGCGAAGCGCAGAAGCTTAGACGTTTCTTTCAATTATTAGAGATAGAAGATGATTCATTGTACCGTTCTTGACTATCAGTCCTTGTCTGAATTCAATTTCCCCCTTTCCGCGCGAAGCGCGGAAGCTTCGACGTTTCATTGAATTATTATAGAAAGAAGACGACTCGTTGTACCGTTCGCGACTCTTAACCCTTATTCTCTGAATTCAATTTCCCCCTTCCAGCGCAAAGCGCGAAAGCTTAGACGTTTCCTTAAATCATTAGAGAAAGAAGACGATTCGTTGTACCCTTCACAACTTTTAATCCTGGTCAGAATTCAGTTTCCCCCTTCCCACGCGAAGCGCGGAAGCTTTGACGGTTTATTTAATTATTATAGAAAGAAGACGATTAGTGATACCGTTCTTGAATATCAGTCCTTGTCTGAATTCAGTTTCCCCCTTTCCGCGCGAAGCGCGGAAGCTTTGACATTTTTATTGAATTATTATAGAAAGAAGACGACTCGTTGTACCGTTCGCAACTCTTAACCCTAATTCTCCCCAACAGGAAAAATTCCTCCGTAGGGCCATGCATTATGGTTCAAGGCATGCCCACATAGAAGATTTTTGAATGTTGGGGGTCGGGGCAAAATACAATGAATTATTGAAAATTTATTGCATTTTCTTTGTTTTTTGTTTTTGTGGGGTCGACGTACCCTAGCACCCGCTGCGTACATTCATGATTCATTGGCTAAGCAATGACCGCGTTACTGTGAGCCCCCAGGATCAAAACCTTGTCGATGTGCTATATTTGTGCCCTTTTATGAGGTATTAATCCCCATTACTGTCAGTTATGACTTAAGGACGTAGGTCCCCTAGTTGATTAGCATATTAGCACACACATACTTTAGCATTCACGCAAAACAAACACTCACCAATTGTCATTCAATTAACTCTGAGAATGTATACTTTTATCTAGATCTATTAGAAATAAATCATTATCAAAATCATTCAATAAATTGAGGTAAAAATAATCATTCCACCATTATGACCAACAGTGTTTTAATATACATGAAGTAGTGTCTGTATATAATTTTCTATATTTGATATAAGTATTAGCTTGTAGATGAATCGAGTTTCATCATTGGCAATGGCATGTTTAAAAAAAGATTAAGGAGGTATCACGCGGGAACTGGTACAGATGTCACGCCACAGAATTCCTTGTGTTGTGGTTCAATGTTTTATTCCAAGTGCAAGTTACAAGGCAAAATAAACCTGAATAAATAAACAAAGTTAAAACAATCAAATAGAAATGAAGACATGTTTGAAAAACACACATAATAACATACAATAAACATATTATTCGTTTATGACTCCAAGATACGAATTCAGACAATATGACGTCAAGTCCACTCATAGTAATACAAAATGATAAACAGTTTGTTTATATTCAATTCTTTAAAACTTTATCAATATTGCATGAATATAACAAGTATCTAATCAAAAATAAAGTTCTTTCATCTTTTTGGATAACTCTCCAAACAAATAAACGAATATAACTATCAAGTAAACTTTATCAAACAACCAAACATAATATCCAATTAAAATTATATTGAATAAGTGGTTTAGATATGATGGTACCCTCCTTCTTACATGTTGTTTTTGCAACACCTAAAGGAATAATAATTAGTACAAAAACTCATGACGATTGAATGTGACTATAATCGCCTCAAACCAATATCTCTTAAAGCATAATTTACAACTGTTCCACCAGATATGATTATCCAGAGTTTACCTCGACAACACGTTATACAATTAGAACTCCTGAATATTAAAAGTGACAGAACAGATAACATTGCAACATTCTTATCATCTCAAAATACTGATACTAAATCAGAATCAAATGCTTAACTCACTAAAGAAATCTTCCTTTTGATGATTAAACAGAAAATATCAAGTTCAACTTCAAATGTATTGAACAATTACATGGCATAAACCCAGGTGTAAATGGGTACCTGATATGCTTGAGCGCTAGTTACTTTGGCAGCTCGGCTACGACCAGGGTAATATGTGTAAAGCGCCCATGAGCGTCAGAACATGGCGGATACCGGCGCTATATAAATAACCATATTATTTATTATGTATTCATAACAATCATATGCCACACCTTACAATCGGCATAATCATCCAGCACAACAGTACTTATCATTCAGAACAACAACAAAGGTATAAACTAACGTCAGAATACATTTATATACAAAAATAATAATTATCTCACTAATTAATTATCAAACTTGACTTAAGGATAATCTTCTTACCTAATGTAACTCCAAAGGCTTGAAGAGGCGACCTCTCTGCCTGCCCCATGGAGGGGGTACATTGCAGGAGTGGAAAAAATACCTCTGCCCCCTTTATATACCGGTTACACTCTCTATTTGGATTTGTATGACCTTTGACCAGGTCACCGGTATGTCATGTTTTGACTAAATGACAAAGTGAGGCATAGCTTTTACTCAACATATATGTGAATCATACTTCTTTGAAGTACAAAGTTTGTAAACATATATACTACTTTGTTTCTTCCTGTTCACTTCCAGTTGAGATATTGATTAGTTATTGATAGAAATAGATAGATATTGAAGTGGCTTTTCATTACAAAACAGTACAATTTATTTTGTTACAACGATATAGTGACGTCGTCAACTATTGAGGCAATTTTCCTTTTTTTTTCCTCCTCTCTTTTTGTCATTGCATTTTGGCATTACATATTGGCCTTGAATGGCGGAAATTGTTGTTGAATAATTTGATACACATCACTTTGCCTACCATATCATTAGCCATATCATCACAGTCGTCACTATGGATTCTAGATTTTTTAAAGTGTATCACGTGCATTTTAATGTCATCTCAGTTACAGCAAGCAACAGCAGAGGAGAAGTGAATGCTATCATGTTACCTTTTGCAACAAAATGCAAATATTTAAAATCTGAAAAGTCATATTTCTAAATGTAATTAAGGTTGACCAATGCTGAACAGACAAAGGCCTATAAAATCACCATGATCACCATAACGTAACCAATCATTTGTATTTATTTATCAGAAGACTAGGAAACCAATTCTGCTCATTGTTGTTAAATAATATTTCAAATACAGATACCTAGTTTGCGCTCTACATGATACATACGGTTATAATATGTATACATATATATATATATATATATATATATATATATATATATATATTCGTTTATATATATATATATATATATATATACACTCTCTGAAAGAAGTATAAAAGAATCCCACTGAAAACACTAAATGCACAGCTGAAGACATATCTGTGGTTACACAGTTAACTATATCAGAAGAATAAATCTTCGTTATCGTAAATAACACATAAGAACAACAAATTTGAAGAAAATAAGTTAGCAATATACTTAAATATTATTTACAAGTATTATATATGATTATATTCCGCATACAAAGAATCTTGCGCTACGATTGGTCAAAAGTAAATCACGTGATGAAAGATCATCATCAATTGGGGATGAAAAGTTCGGTGCACTGTGTAAATAGTATATCTACACAGTGCAACGCACTTTCACTGAAGAGCGAAGTACTATCTACACAGTGCAACGCACTTTCTTGTATAAGCTGCGTATACGTACGTACGTAGTGTATGCACTGTATGCACTGTATGATGTGGAATATAAAGCAAATAATCACCTTTTGGTTTTAGGCGATTGAAAACAAGCACTTCCTCGCCGATCTGAAGATAAACGCTAAACTGTAACGTTCGAGCATTTTCCCTTTAAAAGCTTATCTGTACTAGTTTATAGGAGGGATAAGATCACCCTGCAACAGGCGCGGATCCAGGATTTTCCAATAGGGGGGGCCGGAAATTTGAAAATTGCGCAGACCGTTTTTCAACTCAACATACCAAAACTGACAATGTCATATTAGAAGCACCATATGTAATTTTTTTGACATTTTCATCGGGGGGGGGGGGGGCTGAAGCCTCTCGCCCGAAAAGTAATTTTCTAGTTTCACAATTTGGCTAGTGAGCGAAGCGAGCGAGCAAAAATTTGAGGATATGTATTTTGTGAAAGTGTTATTTATTAGCAAAATATACGAGAAAAGATATAACAAATTCATATTCGGGCAGCTCGCTGTTCCCCTCCCCCTCCCCCCCCCCCCCCCCATTACGCGCGAAGCGCGGAAGTTTTGACCTTTCATTAATTGATATAAATTATTAGAGAAAGAAGACGATTTGTTGTACCATTCTCGACTCCTATTCCTTTTGTCTGAATTCAGTTTTCCCCCTCCCGCGCGAAGCATTGACCTTTCATAGTTTAATGAAATTATTAGAGAAAGAAGATAATTCGTTGTTCCATTCTCGACCCTCAATCTTTCTCTGAATTCAGATTCCCCCCCTCCAGCGCAAAGCGCAGAAGCTTAACGTTTCATTAAATTATTAGAGAAAGAAGACGGATTCGTTGTACCGTTCTCGATTCTTAATCATTGTCTGAATTCAGTTTCCATACCCCCCCCCCCCCCCCGCGCGCGAAGCGCGGAAGCTTTGACGTTTCATTAAATCATTAGAGAAAGAGTACCGTTCTCGACTCTTAATCCTTGTCTGAATTGAGTTCCCCCCCCCCCCCTCCAGCGCGAAGCGCGGAAGCTTTGACGTTTCATTAAATTATTAGAGAAAGAAGACGATTCGTTGTACCGTTCTCGATTCTTAATCATTGTCTGAATTCGGTTTCCATACCCCCTCCCGCGCGAAGCGCGGAAGCTTTAACGTTTCATTAAATCATTAGAGAAAGAGTACCGTTCTCGACTCTTAATCCTTGTCTGAATTGAGCTCCCCCCCCCCCCCCCTCCCGCGCGAAGCGCGGAAGCTTTTACATTTAATTAAATTATTAGAGAAAGAAGACGATTCGTTGTACCGTTCTCGGTTGTTAATCATTGTCTGAATTCAGTTTCCCCCCTTCCGCGCTTCGAAGCTTTGACGTTTCATTGAATTATTAGCAGCGCTCAAAATGCACGGGGCGATGGCGATTCGCCCCCGTGAGCTCCATAATCGCCCCCGTCAGGTTGCCCACGGGGCGATTGCAAAATAAAAAATCGCCCCCGTGGAATTATAAAAAAAAGATTATCTTTTCTTATATAACTTTAACACAATATTGAGTATCAATTTTCAACCTTAAACCAATGAAATGGAACTTAGATGGCGCTTTCTCTCCCATCTCTATGAGTATTACCGATACAAACAACGGAAGCTCGCAGTGCACAGCTAATGCGGCCGTCATACTGCGCCGGTAGTACGTACCGGTGTGCACGCTGACGCCCAATATCTGCTGGAGCTGGAGACGATCGCGCAAGGACTGAAACATGGAGAAGTTTTTCGTCGTGAAAAGTGTGAATCCTCTGAAATCTGGTTGTTCTAAAAGACCAGCAAATAATGTAACTCGACCAATAAATCAATATTGAGAAGAAGATCAGCAAAGATGTTGCAGGGGTGGATCTATGCGGTTTAGGGGGTTTAATCCCCCGATCCCCCTTGGGCTGCCAAGTGAAAATGTGATGTGCATAGAAAAATGCTCTCATGTGTCCAGACCTACACAGTAGTAGTAGATTTCAGTAGATGCCAGGAAAACATCACTAACGGGGTTCAAAATAGCACCAAAAAATCGCCTCGCCGCTTCGCGGCTCGTGGACGATGCTCCACATCGTATTTGGTTTACCCCCCCCCCACCCTTAGCAAAAAGCTAGATCCGCCCCTGTGTTTTGGAAGGATATGGTAAAGACAAAAGTAAAGAAAGAATGTAAATACGATTGCTCCGAATAATGAAGAGGACATTATGTGCAAAACGGGAAGAAATGGAGAGAATGTCATCACGGGCAGCGCGGATCCAGGATTTCTTAGGGGGGGGGGGGGCAAATTTGAAATTATGTGAGCCAAATATTGGTACGTAATGGTGACCGGCATTGACGTAATGGGGGGGAGGGTGCAGGGAGGGGCGATTTTCCCACTCCCTCCTCCGCAAAGCGCCGAAGCTTTGACGTTTCATTAAATCATTAGTGAAAGAAGGCGATTCGTTGCCCGTTCTCTCGAAATAATCCTCGTCTGAATTGAGTTTACCCCCACCCCCCCCCCTCTTGCACGAAGCGCTTTGACGAGCTTTGACGTTTCATTATTATTAGATAAAGAAGACGATTCGTTGTACCGTTCTCGAAAATAATCCTCGTCTGAATTCAGTTTACCCCCCCCTGCCGCGCGAAGCGCGGAAGTTTTTACGTTTCATTAAATCATTAGAGAAAGAAGGCGATTCGTTGCCCATTCTCGACTCATAGACTTCGTCCGAATTCAGTTTCCCCCTCGAGGGCGATATGCGGAAGCTTTGACGTTCCATTGAATTATTAGAGAAATAAGACGTTTCGTTGTACCGTTCTCGAAATAAAACTCGTCTGAATTCATTTTAACCCCCCCCCCCGTCCCGTCGCGCGCAAAGCGCGGAAGCTTTGACATTTCATTAAATCATTAGAGAAAGAAGACGATTCGTTGTACCGTTCTCGACTCTTAATCCTTGTCTGAAGCCAGCCCCACCCCCCTCCTCTTGCACGAAGCGCGGAAGCTTTGACGTTACATTAAAGTATTAGAGAAAGAAGACGATTCGTTGTACCATTCTCGATTCTTAATTCTTGTCTGAATTCGGTTCCACCCCCCCCCCCCCCCTCCCCTCGAAGCGAAAGCTTTGACGTTTCATTAAAATTATTAAAGAAAGAAGACGATTCGCTGTACCGTTCTCGACTCGGCTCAAGGGTTTTAGGCACTAAATTACGGACAGCTGGGTATCAAGAGGCCCGACTAAGGGCCCTCGGTTGGGTCCAGGGCCAGAGCCCCGGAAGCTCAGGGATTTTAGGCGTTTAGTTACGGTTAATACCTTATTTTGTTGTGACACTGGCAGTTCAGTATTTTTTTCTTACTTGCTCTCTTTCTTTCCATTTCTCTTTATATACTATTTCAAAAAAGTGGAGGGGGGGGGGGAGGGACCTCAAGGCTCCCGATCCCCGCCGTTCCGCGGGCCCTGACGTGTAGGCCCCTAGGCATCTCAAGAAGCATATTTCTTGCCTGGCTGTAAATTAAGGAATGTGTCATTTTACAACAAACGCATAAAAAAGTATATATTTACTAAAAAATCTCGGAAAATTATGTCATTTCAGTATTATGTGTAAACCACCGTTATGGAATTAGAAATAAACCACGTTTGAATTTTATTTTCCCCGAGCCCCTCCCCAATTAGTACGCCAGTGCCCCCCCCCCCCTCTGATTTACACTTTGTTGCAAGTGATCTCCCTACGTTTTTTCTTTCTCTTTTTTTTTTTTTCTTTCCCTTTCTCTCCTCTTTCCCTTTCCTTTCCCTTCCTTCTCTCTCTCTTTTAGGTTTTCTATCTCCCCTTCTTTTCACCCTTTTTTTCTTCTTCCTCTCTTTTGGTTCCTTTTAGCTCTCATTTTTTCATTTTCCTTCCTTCTCTCTTTTTTTTTAGCGGGGGCGGGGGGGGCAAAGGCCTTTTGCCCCACCCCCATCCCGATCCGCAACTTGTTGGCGGGAAAATTGCAACTGATATCCCCTTTCTTTTATTTACTTCTTTCTCAATTTTCCTTCCCTTTATTTCCTCTTTAGTGACTGGTCCCTCAGAAACTAGTGCTAAGCCAGTCACAGAGAATTCATGATTTCAACTGATGCCTGTCAGTGCATTGTAAATTTGATTTTTTCTTCAAATTTCATTTAAAAATCTTTTCATATTGAGAAATATGGTGCATTGGCGTATGGGCTATGGTTGGAGCGTTGGATGCGTTGAACAGCGTTGGTGTATTTTGAGGATTTATCATATTCATATTCTGAATATTTTCAGCGAATTGGATAATATTGAAAAGGATGCAATTCATAGTTGTACTCGATAATTCTCACTTAACATATTCTCTCTCTCTCTCTCTCTCTCTCTTCCTGTCTTGCATAAAGAAAATATGAAAATAATATTTTGCCTTGATTAAGAAAAATTGAAATTTTATCAGTATTAAACGGGAGAAGGAAGGGGAGGAAATAATCAAAACAAACATTGAAGAATGCAATTCAGTGTTCTTTCGTGATTCATAAGAATGAAAGTACATTAAAAGGTGAAATAATAAATTGAAGAGCGATGATAAATCAATTCTTTGACGTTGATTGATTGAATAAAAAATAATGAAACAATATGGTCTGAAGGTCATATATCTTCGAATATTAGAAAGTTTCATCCACCATCGTGTTGTTGAACACTATTTGCAATTTAATTTTAATGCGGTGACTTGTCGGTTACGAGCAGAAGGTCATTTCAGGCTTCTATATTCTATAATACTATCAACAGATATCTGGATAGAGACACCTCGTCACATCAAGCTACGAGAAAGTATATCATCATCTTACAGAATTCTACTCGAACACCGCATCGAAATTCTTTTCACCCTTTTTTTTCTTCTTCCTCTTTTTTGGTCCCTTTTAGCTCTCCTCTTTTTCCTTTTCCTTCCTTTCTCTCTCTCTCTTTTTTTTAGCGGGGCGGGGAGAGGCAAAGGCCTTTTGCCCCACCCCCATCCCGATCCGCAACTTGTTGGCGGGAAAATTGCAACTGATATCCCCTTTCTTTTTATTTACTTCTTTCTCAATTTTCCTTCCCTTTATTTCCTCTTTAGTGACTGGAACCCTCAGAAACTAGTGCTAAGCGAGTCACAGAGAATTCATGATTTCAACTGATGCCTGTCAGTGCATTGTAAATTTGATTTTTCTTCAAATTTCATTTAAAAATCTTTTCATATTGAGAAATATGGTGCATTGGCGTATGGGCTATGGTTGGAGCGTTGGATGCGTTGAACAGCGTTGGTGTATTTTGAGGATTTATCATATTCATATTCTGAATATTTTCAGCGAATTGGATAATATTGAAAAGGATGCAATTCATAGTTGTACTCGATAATTCTCACTTAACATATTTCTCTCTCTCCTCTCTCTCTCTCTCTCTTCCTGTCTTGCATAAAGAAAATATGAAAATAATATTTTGCCTTGATTAAGAAAATTGAAATTTTTATCAGTATTAAACAGGAGAAGGAAAGGGGAGAAATTAATCAAAACAAACATTGAAGAATGCAATTCAGTGTTCTTTCGTGATTCATAAGAATGAAAGTACATTAAAAGGTGAAATAATAATTGAAGAGCGATGATAAATCAATTCTTTGACGTTGATTGATTGAATAAAAAATAATGAAACAATATGGTCTGAAGGTCATATATCTTCGAATATTAGAAAGTTTCATTCACCATCGTGTTGTTGAACACTATTTGCAATTTAATTTTAATGCGGTGACTTGTCGTTACGAGCAGAAGGTCATTTCAGGCTTCTATATTCTATAATACTATCAACAGATATCTGATAGAGACATCTCGTCACATCAAGCTACGAGAAAGTATATCATCATCTTACAGAATTCTACTCGAACACCGCATCGAAATTCTTTTCACCCTCTTTTGTCTTCTTCCTCTTTTTTGGTCCCTTTTAGCTCTCCTTTTTTCATTTCCCTTCCTTCTCTCTCTTTTTTTTTTAGCGGGGGCGGGGGGAGGCAACAGCCTGGGAGGCAAGACCATTTCGTACTCCCCCCCCCCCCGATCTCCTTCTTCCCCCTTTTCTTTTCTTCTTCATCTTCTTTCTTTCCCTTTCTCTGCTCTTTCCCTTTCCCTTTTCCTTCTTTCCTTCTCTCTCTCTCTCTCTCTCTCTCTCTCTCTCTCTCTCTCTCTCTCTCTCTTTTGCGGAAAGGGGGGGGGGGGCAAGGCCCGCTCACCCCCGCTGGATCCGCGCCTGTATCTACATTATATCTACTAACGTTAGACCCTAAAAATGGATCTAAAAGATTGATTGACCTGGTCTCAGTGACGGGTAAACTTTTTTTTTCTCACTTACTAGTCTATAACCATGAAAACCGTCTAATTTTTACTTTAGATTTTCAAACAGTAACAGTTACGACCTAATTAGGCCTAAGGCCAAGGGCTGTACTCTACATTTTAATAACAAATTTAACGTTAACGTTAGACTTAACTTAAACTGTTGTTTCTCTGTGATTCAAGTGGGATGGGAACACTTTTTTTTCAACAGCAACAAAAAAAAAAATCTTTCCCCCCCCCCTTTTTTTTCCCTTTCTTTTTCCCCCCCCTGGATCCGCCACGGATCACGGGGATAAAGTATACAGCTATGTAACAAGTAAATTTCTAAGAGGGAAAATGCCGACTTAAATAAATGATAATGATTAAATACCAAGGAATTCAGGAGTTTCATGGTTACCAATTCAATGTAAATTTGTATTAAAATAAGCCGCCCCCGTCAGCACTAAAAGCCCCCGTGAGAAGGCTCAGGGGGCTCTTTTTTTTTTGGGGGGGGGGGGAAGAGCCCCCGTGGACAAAAAATTAATTTGAGCCCTGATTATTAGAGAAAGAAGATGATTCGTTGTTCCATTCTCGACTCTAAATCCTTGTCTGAATTCAGTTTTCCTCCTCCCGCGCGTAGCGCGTAAGCTTCTGACGCTTCATTAAATTATTAGAGAAAGAGATGATTCGTTGTCCCATTCTCGATTCTTAATCCTTGTTCGAATTCATTTTCCCCCTCCGCGCGAGGCGCGGAAGCTTAGACCTTTCATAGTTTAATGAAATTATTAGAGAAAGAAAATAATTCGTTGTTCCATTCCCGACTCTTAATCTTTCTCTGAATTCAGTTTCCCCCTCCAGCGCAAAGCGCAGAAGCTTAATGTTTCATTAAATTATTAGAGAAAGAAGATGATTTGTTGTACCGTTTTAGACTTGTCAAAATGTTTCTTTGTCTGCCCCTTTTTTTCGTCCTATGTCCTCTTACTGCCCCTACCGCCCCTAGCTACGCATGCTTTAAAGGGAAATGAAACAAACATGATTGTGATAGCATACAATAAGGTCAGTAGAAATGAAAGGGGAAAAAAAAGATCTATTTTATACACCACCACATGAAATAATCGCAACCAGGAGCGTCATATCTTAGTTTTGTGTTATCGGGCGAGGGCCGGGGCGTAGCGACCAAGCGAGATTTTGCAATGTAGAATGCTGAAATTATGCATTCTAGAAAATCCTTTATCCAATATGTACGTTCTTTCGCTACATGTATATTTCTTTCTAGCTAAATATCTAAATTTCCGGGGGGACGTGTCCCTCTATCGGGCCCAGGATCGCGCGCCTGCTGTCCATTATCACTACCAACATGAGTTCAAAATATAAGCACAAGCGAGTTGGTATGACTGAATCCAAATGAAGGGCAAAATAAGAGTTGTGAAGCGGCCCTATACCGTTAATTTAAAATTTGACTGTTTAGTATATAGCATCTATTTGAAAGACATCCAAAATATTGTGCCCTTTTTAATTTTTTTTTCAAAAAGCAGGGGCTGTTTGTAACGTTTAACTTTGAATCCGTGCTCGAGATTTTATGCGGCCGGCCCGGCCCCCTCTATTCAATAACGTTTTTCCAAGCCTTCTGGATGACCCCAAATCTCCCGATTACAGTTTTTCCCTAATATTCGTCGTTACTGTCACTTAGCGCGCATTTCCTTGTCTTTCCCCTTTCTCACCCGACTTTTTTTCTT
>NW_022145598.1:16542125-16581120 GCF_000002235.5 Strongylocentrotus purpuratus
ATTTCCTCCAAAATCCTGAACCACCCCGGCCCTTACCATTTCGGTCTGAAATTGGTGTTTATTCAAATTATCACAATATCTGCCCCTACGCCCCTTTCAAAGGGATTAGGGGTCAGGATGCATCTAATGGCATGTATGGACATCATTGGGGGAAAACTAACCTATTCAAAAAAAATATATTTTTTCCTTCAAAATGCTGAACAGCCCCGCCCTTACAATTTCTGCCTGAAAGTTGTGATAATTCAAATTTTTACAATATTTGCCACTATGCCCCTTTCAAAGGGATATGGGGTCAGAATCGATTTAATTGAATGTAGGTACAATCATTGTGGGGAAACTAGCCTATAAAAAAAATGTATATTTTCCTCCAAAATCCTGAACCACCCCGGCCCTTACCATTCGGCCTGAAATTGGTGTTATTCAAATTATCACAATATTTGTCCCAAGCCCCTTTCAAAGGGATTAGGGTCAGGATCCATCTAATGGCATGTATGGACATTCATTGTGGGGAAACTAACCTATTCAAAAAAAAAATATTTTCATCCAAAATGCTGAACCACCCCGGCCCTACCATTTCGGCCCGAAAGTTGTGATAATTCAAATTTTTACAATATTTGCCCCTTCGCCCCTTTCAAAGGGATAGGGGGTCAGGATTCATCTAATGGCATGTAGGTACATTCATTGTGGGAAACTAGCCTATTAAAAAAAATATATATTTTCCTCCAAAATGCTGAACCACCCTGGACCTTCTAATTTCGGCCCGAAAGGTGTGATAATTCAAATTTTGACAATATTTGCCACTACGCCCTTTCAAAGAGATATGGGGGTCAGAATCGATTTTAATTGCATGTAGGTACAATCATTGTGGGAAAGTAGCCTATTAAAAAAAATATATATTTTCCTCCCAAAATCTTAACCACACCCGGCCCTTACCATTTCCGCCTGAAATTGGTGTTTATTCAAATAATCACAATATTTTGCCCTACGTCCCTTTCAAAGGGATATGGGGTCACGATTCATCAAAGGCATGTATGTACATTCATTGTGGGGTAACTAGCCTAATCAAAAAATATAAATTTTTTCCTTCAAAATGCTGAATGAACCACCGGCCCTTACCATTTCGGCCTGAAATTGGTGTTTATTCAAATTATCACAATATTTGCCCCTACGCCTTTCAAAGGGATATGGGGGTCAAGATCCATCTAATGGCATGTATGGACATCTTATTGTGGGGAAACTAACCGATTAAAAAAAAATATATATTTTCCTCCAAAATGCTGAACCACCCCAGCCCTTACCATTTCGGCCTGAAATGGTGTTTATTCAAATTATCACAATATTTGCCCTACGCCCCTTTCAAAGGGATATCGGGGTCAAGATCCATCTAATGGCATGTATGGACATTCATTGTGGGGAAACTAACCTATTAAAAAAAATATATATTTTCCTCCAAAATGCTGAAACACCCGGACCTTCTAATTTCGGCCCGAAAGTTGTGATAATTCAAATTTTACAATATTTGCCCCTATATTTCCTCCAAAATGCTGAACCACCCCGGACCTCTAATTTCGGCCGAAAGTTGTGATAATTCAAATTTTTACAATATTTGCCCCTACGCCCTTTCAAAGGGATATGGGGTCAGGATCCATCTAATGGCATGTATGTACATTCATTGTGGGGAAACTAACCTATTCAAAAAAAATAATATTTTCCTCCAAAATGCTGAACCACCCCGGCCCTTACCATTTCGGCCCGAAAGTTGTGATAATTCAAATTTTTACAATATTTGCCCCTTCGCCCCTTTCAAAGGGATATGGGAGTCAGGATCAACCTAATGGCATGTATGTACATTCATTGCGGGGAAACTAGCCTATTCATAAAATATAATATTTCCTCCAAAATGCTGAACCACTCCGGCCCTTACCATTTCGGCCTGAAATTGGTGTTTATTCAAATTATCACAATATTCGCCCCTACGCCCCTTTCAAAGGGATATCGGGGTCAAGTTCCATCTAATGGCATGTATGTACATTCATTGTGGGGAAACTAACTTATTAAAAAAAATATAGATTTTCCTCCAAAATGCTGAACACCCCGGAACTTCTAATTTGGCCCGAAAGTTGTGATAATTCAAATTTTTACAATATTTGCCCCTACGCCCCTTTCAAAGGGATATGGGGGTCAGGATCCATCTAATGGCATGTATGTACATTCATTGTGGGGAAACTAACCTATTAAAAAAAATATATATTTTCCTCCAAAATGCTGAACCACCCCGGACCTTCTAATTTCGGCCCGAAAGTTGTGATAATTCAAATTTTTACAATATTGCCCCTACGCCCCTTTCAAAGGGATATGGGGGCAGGATCCATCTAATGGCATGTATGTACATCATTGTGGGGAAAACTAACCTATTAAAAAAAATATATATTTCCTCCAAAATGCTGAACCACCCCGGCCCTTACCATTTCGGCCCGAAAGTTGTGATAATTCAAATTTTACAATATTTGCCCTTCGCCCTTTCAAAGGGATATGGGAGTCAGGATCACCTAATGCCATGTATGTACATTCATGTGGGGAAACTAGCCTATTCATAAAATATAATATTTTCCTCCAAAATGCTGAACCACCCGGCCCTTACCATTTTGGCCTGAAATTGGTGTTTATTCAAATTATCACAATATTTGCCCCTATGCCCCTTGCCCTATGCCCCTATGCCCTTTCAAAGGGATATGGGGGTCAAGATCCATCTAATGGCATGTAGGTACATTCATTGTGGGGAAAACTAGCCTATTAAAAAAAATATATATTTCCTCCAAAATCCTGAACCACCCCGGCCTTACCATTTGGCCTGAAATTGGTGTTTATTCAAATTATCTTAATATTTGCCCCTACGCCCCTTTCAAAGGGATATCGGGGTCAGGATCCATCTAATGGCATGTATGGACATCATTGTGGGGAAAACTAACCTATTCAAAAAAAATATATATTTTCCCAAAATGCTGAACCACCCCGGCCCTTACCATTTTAGCCTGAAATTGGTGTTTATTCAAATTATCACAATATTTGCCCCTATGCCCCTTTCAAAGGGATTTGGGGTCAAGATCCATCTAATGGCATGTATGTACATTCATTGTGGGGAAACTAGCCTATTAAAAAAAATATATATTTTCCTCCAAAATGCTGAACCACCCCTGCCCTTACCATTTTGGCCTGAAATTGGTGTTTATTCAAATTATCACAATATTTGCCCCTACGCCCCTTTCAAAGGATTAGTGGTCAGGATCCATCTAATGGCATGTATGTACATTCATTGTGGGGAAACTAACCTATTAAAAAAAAAAATATTTTCCTCCAAAAGCTGAACCATCCCGGCCCTTACAATTTCGGCCGAAAGTTGTGATAATTCAAATTATCACAATATTTGCCCCTACGCCCCTTTCAAAGGGATATCGGGGTCAAGATCCATCTAATGGCATGTAAAAAAATATAATTTTCCTCCAAAATGCTGAACCATCCCGGCCTTCTAATTCGGCCCGAAAGTTGTGATAATTCAAATTTTTACAATATTTGCCCCTACGCCCTTTCAAAGGGATATGGGGGTCAGGATCCATCTAATGGCATTTATGTACATTCATTGTGGGGGAACTAGCCTATTAAAAAAATATAATATTTTCCTCCAAAATGCTGAACCACCCCGGCCTTACCATATCGGCCTGAAATGGTGTTTATTCAAATTATCACAATATTGCCCCTACGCCCCTTTCAAAGGGATATGGGGGTCAAGATCCATCTAATGGCATGTATGTACATTCATTGTGGGGAAACTAGCCTATTCAAAAAATATAATATTTTCCCCAAAATAATGAACCACCCCGGCCTTACCATTCGGCCTGAAATTGGTGTTTATTCAAATTATCACAATATTTGCCCCTACGCCCCTTTCAAAGGGATTAGGGGTCAGGATCCATCTAATGGCATGTAAGGACATTCATTGTGGGGAAACTAACCTATTAAAAAAAAATATATTTTCTTCAAAATGCTGAACACACCCTGACCTTCTAATTTCGGCCGAAAGTTGTGATAATTCAAATTTTTACAATATTTGCCCCTACGCCCCTTTCAAAGGGATATGGGGGTCAGGATCCATCTAATGGCATGTATGGACATCATTGTGGGGAAACTAGCCTATTAAAAAAAATATATATTTTCCTCCAAAATGCTGAACCACCCGGCCCTTACCATTTCGGCCCGAAAGTTGTGATAATTCAAATTTTTACAATATTTGCCCCTTCGACCCTTTCAAAGGGATATGGGAGTCAGGATCAACCTAATGGCATGTATGTACATTCATTGGGGGAAACTAGCCTATTCATAAAATATAATTTTTCCTCCAAAATGCTGAACCACCCCGGCCCTTACCATTTCGGCCTGAAATTGGTGTTTATTCAAATTATCACAATATTTGCCCCTACGCCCCTTTCAAAGGGATATCGGGGTCAAGATCCATCTAATGGCATGTATGGACATTCATTGTGGGGAAACTAACCTATTAAAAAAAATATATATTTCCTCCAAAATGCTGAACCACCCGGAACTTCTAATTTGGCCCGAAAGTTGTGATAATTCAAACTTTTACAATATTTGCCCTACGCCCCTTTCAAAGGGATATGGGGGTCAGGATCCATCTAATGGCATGTATGTACATCATTGTGGGGAAACTAACCTATTAAAAAAAATATATATTTTCCTTCAAAATGCTGAACCACCCCGGACCTTCTAATTTCGGCCCGAAAGTTGTGATAATTCAAATTTTTACAATATTTGCCCCTACGCCCCTTTCAAAGGGATATGGGGGTCAGGATCATCTAATGGCATGTATGTACATTCATTGTGGGGAAACTAGCCTATAAAAAAAATATATATTTTCCTCCAAAATGCTGAACCACCCCGGCCCTTACCATTTCGGCCCGAAAGTTGTGATAATTCAAATTTTTACAATATTTGCCCCTTCGCCCCTTTCAAAGGGATATGGGAGTCAGGATCAACCTAATGGCATGTATGTACATTCATTGTGGGGAAACTAGCCTATTCATAAAATATAATATTTCCTCCAAAATGCTGAACCACCCCGGCCCTTACCATTTTGGCCTGAAATTGGTGTTTATTCAAATTATCACAATATTTGCCCTATGCCCCTTGCCCCTATGCCCCTATGCCCTTTCAAAGGGATATGGGGGTCAAGATCCATCTAATGGCATGTAGGTACATTCATTGTGGAGAAACTAGCCTATTAAAAAAAATATATATTTTCCTCCAAAATCTGAACCACCCCGGCCCTTACCATTTCGGTCTGAAATTGGTGTTTATTCAAATTATCACAATATCTGCCCCTACGCCCTTTCAAAGGGATTAGGGGTCAGGATGCATCTAATGGCATGTATGGACATTCATTGTGGGGAAACTAACCTATTCAAAAAAAATATATATTTCCTCCAAAATGCTGAACCACCCCGGCCCTTACCATTTCGGCCCGAAAGTTGTGACAATTCAAATTTTTACAATATTTGCCCCTACGCCCCTTTCAAAGGGATATGAGGAACAGGACTCATCTAATGGCATGTATGTACATTCATTGTGGGGTAACTAGCCTAATCAAAAAATGTATATTTTCCTCCAAAATCCTGAACCACCCCGGCCCTTACCATTTCGGCCTGAAATTGGTGTTATTCAAATTATCACAATATTTGTCCCCAAGCCCCTTTCAAAGGGATTAGGGGTCAGGTCCATCTAATGGCATGTATGGACATTCATTGTGGGGAAACTAACTATTCAAAAAAAAAATATTTTCCTCCAAAATGCTGAACCACCCCGGCCTTACCATTTCGGCCCGAAAGTTGTGATAATTCAAATTTTTACATATTTGCCCCTCGCCCCTTTCAAAGGGATATGGGGGTCAGGATTCATCTAATGGCATGTATGGACATTCATTGGGGGGAAACTAACCTATTCAAAAAAAATATATTTTTTCCTTCAAAATGCTGAACAGCCCCGGCCCTTACAATTTCTGCCTGAAAGTTGTGATAATTCAAATTTTTACAATATTTGCCCCTATGCCCCTTTGCCCCTATGCCCCTATGCCCTTTCAAAGGGATATGGGGGTCAAGATCCATCTAATGGCATGTAGGTACATTCATTGTGGAGAAACTAGCCTATAAAAAAAAATATATTTTCCTCCAAAATCCTGAACCACCCCGGCCCTTACCATTTCGGTCTGAAATTGGTGTTTATTCAATTATCACAATATCTGCCCCTACGCCCCTTTCAAAGGGATTAGGGGTCAGGATGCATCTAATGGCATGTATGGACATTCATTGTGGGGAAACTAACCTATTCAAAAAAAATATATTTTTTCCTTCAAAATGCTGAACAGCCCGGCCCTTACAATTTCTGCCTGAAAGTTGTGATAATTCAAATTTTTACAATATTTGCCACTATGCCCCTTTCAAAGGGATATGGGGGTCAGAATCGATTTAATTGCATGTAGGTACAATCATTGTGGGGAAACTAGCCTATTAAAAAAAATGTATATTTTCCTCCAAAATCCTGAACCACCCCGGCCCTTACCATTTCGGCCTGAAATTGGTGTTTATTCAAATTATCACAATATTTGTCCCCAAGCCCCTTTCAAAGGGATTAGGGGTCAGGATCCATCTAATGGCATGTATGGACATTCATTGTGGGGAAACTAACCTATTCAAAAAAAAAATATTTTCCTCCAAAATGCTGAACCACCCCGGCCCTTACCATTTCGGCCCGAAAGTTGTGATAATTCAAATTTTTACAATATTTGCCCCTTCGCCCCTTTCAAAGGGATATGGGGGTCAGGATTCATCTAATGGCATGTAGGTACATTCATTGTGGGGAAACTAGCCTATTAAAAAAAATATATATTTTCCTCCAAAATGCTGAACCACCCTGGACCTTCTAATTTCGGCCCGAAAGGTGTGATAATTCAAATTTTGACAATATTTGCCACTACGCCCCTTTCAAAGAGATATGGGGGTCAGAATCGATTTTTATTGCATGTAGGTACAATCATTGTGGGGAAAGTAGCCTATTAAAAAAAATATATATTTTCCTCCAAAATCCTTAACCACCCCGGCCTTACCATTTCCGCCTGAATTGGTGTTTATTCAAATAATCACAATATTTGCCCCTACGTCCCTTTCAAAGGGATATGGGGGTCACGATTCATCAAATGGCATGTATGTACATTCATGTGGGGTAACTAGCCTAATCAAAAAATATAATTTTTTCCTTCAAAATGCTGAACCACCCGGCCTTACCATTTCGGCCTGAAATTGGTGTTTATTCAAATTATCACAATATTTGCCCTACGCCCCTTTCAAAGGGATATGGGGTCAAGATCCATCTAATGGCATGTATGGACATTCATTGTGGGAAACTAACGATTAAAAAAAATATATATTTTCCTCCAAAATGATGAACCACCCGGCCCTTACCATTTTGGCCTGAAATTGGTGTTTATTCAAATTATCACATCATTTGCCCCTATGCCCCTTTCAAAGGGATATGGGGGTCAAGATCCATCTAATGGCATGAAGGTACATTCATTGTGGAGAAACTAGCCTTTTCAAAAAAATATATATTTTCCTCGAAAATGCTGAACCACCCCAGCCCTTACCATTTTGGCCTGAAATTGGTGTTTATTCAAATTATCACAATATTGCCCCTATGCCCGTTTCAAAGGGATATGGGGGTCAAGATCCATCTAATGGCATGTAGATACATTCATTGTGGGGAAACTAGCCTATTAAAAAAAATATATATTTTCCTCCAAAATCCTGAACCACCCCGGCCCTTACCATTTCGGCCTGAAATTGGTGTTTATTCAAATTATCACAATATTTGCCCCTACGCCCTTCCAAAGGGATATCGGGGTCAAGATCCATCTAATGGCATGTATGGACATTCATTGTGGGGAAACTAACCTATTAAAAAATATATATTTTCCTCCAAAATGCTGAACCACCCGGACCCTAATTTCGGCCCAAAAGTTGTGATAATTCAAATTTACAATATTTGCCCCTACGCCCCTTTCAAAGGGATATGAGGAACAGGACTCATCTAATGGCATGTATGTACATTCATTGTGGGGGTAACTAGCCTAATCAAAAAAATATTTTTCCTTCAAAATGCTGAACAGCCCCGGCCCTTACAATTTCTGCCTGAAAGTTGTGATAATTCAAATTTTACAATATTTGCCACTATGCCCCTTTCAAAGGGATAGGGGGTCAGAATCGATTTAATTGCATGTAGGTACAATCATTGTGGGAAACTAGCCTATTAAAAAAATGTATATTTCCTCCAAAATCCTGAACCACCCCGGCCTTACCATTTCGGCCTGAAAATGGTGTTTATTCAAATTATCACAATATTTGTCCCCAAGCCCCTTTCAAAGGGATTAGGGGTCAGGATCCATCTAATGGCATGTATGGACATTCATTGTGGGGAAACTAACCTATTCAAAAAAAAAAAATATTTTCCTCCAAAATGCTGAACCACCCGGCCCTTACCATTTCGGCCCGAAAGTTGTGATAATTCAAATTTTTACAATATTTGCCCCTTCGCCCCTTTCTAAGGGATATGGGGGTCAGGATTCATCTAATGGCATGTAGGTACATTCATTGTGGGGAACTAGCCTATTAAAAAAAAATATATTTTCCTCCAAAATGCTGAACCACCCTGGACCTCTAATTTCGGCCCGAAAGGGTGTGATAATTCAAATTTTTACAATATTTGCCACTACGCCCCTTTCAAAAAGATATGGGGGTCAGAATCGATTTTTAATTGCATGTAGGTACAATTATTGTGGGGAAAGTAGCCTATTAAAAAAAATATATATTTCCTCCAAAATCCTGAACCACCCCGGCCCTTACCATTCGGCCCGAAAGTTGTGATAATTCAAATTTTTACAATATTTGCCCCTTCGCCCTTTCAAAGGATATGGGAGTCAGGATCAACCTAATGGCATGTATGTCCATTCATTGTGGGGAAACTAACCTATTAAAAACAATATATATTTCCCAAAATGCTGAACCCCCCCGGCCTTACAATTTCGGCCCGAAAGTTTTGATAATTCAAATTTTTACAATATTTGCCCCTACGCCCCTTCCAAAGGATATGGGGGTCAAGATCCATCTAATGGCATGTACGTACATTCATTGTGGAGAAACTAGCCTATTAAAAAAATATAATATTTTCCTCCAAAATGCTGAAACCCCCCGGCCCTTACCATTTCGGCCTGAAATTGGTGTTTATTCAAATTATCACAATATTTGCCCCTACGCCCCTTTCAAAGGGATATGGGGGTCAGGATTCATCTAATGGCATGTATGTACATTCATTGTGGGGAAACTAGCCTATTAAAAAAAATATATATTTTCCTCCAAAATGCTGAACCACCCCGGCCCTTACCATTTCGGCCTGAAATTGGTGTTTATTCAAATTATCACAATATTTGTCCCCAAGCCCCTTCCAAAGGGATATCGGGGTCAAGATCCATCTAATGGCATGTATGGACATTCATTGTGGGGAAACTAACCTATTCAAAAAAAAAAAAATTTCCTCCAAAATGCTGAACCACCCCGGCCTTACCATTTCGGCCTGAAATTGGTGTTTATTCAAATTATCACAATATTTGCCCCTACGCCCCTTTCAAAGGGATATGGGGGTCAGGATTCATCTAATGGCATGTAGGTACATTCATTGTGGGGAAACTAGCCTATTAAAAAAAAATATATATTTTCCTCCAAAATGCTGAACCACCTGGACCTTCTAATTTCGGCCCGAAAGGTGTGATAATTCAAATTTTTACAATATTTGCCACTACGCCCCTTTCAAAGAGATATGGGGGTCAGAATCGATTTTTAATTGCATGTAGGTACAATCATTGTGGGGAAAGTAGCCTATTAAAAAAAAATATATATTTCCTCCAAAATCCTGAACCACCCCGGCCCTTACCATTTCGGCCCGAAAGTTGTGATAATTCAAATTTTTACAATATTTGCCCCTTCGCCCCTTTCAAAGGGATATGGGAGTCAGGATCAACCTAATGGCATGTATGTCCATTCATTGTGGGGAAACTACACCTATTAAAAAAAATATATATTTCCTCCAAAATGCTGAACCACCCCGGCCCTTACAATTTCGGCCGAAAGTTTTGATAATTCAAATTTTTACAATATTTGCCCCTACGCCCCTTCCAAAGGGATATGGGGGTCAAGATCCATCTCATGGCATGTACGTACATTCATTGTGGAGAAACTAGCCTATTAAAAAAATATAATATTTTCCTCCAAAATGCTGAACCACCCCGGCCCTTACCATTTCGGCCTGAAATTGGTGTTTATTCAAATTATCACAATATTTGCCCCTACGCCCCTTTCAAAGGGATATGGGGGTCAGGATTCATCTAATGGCATGTATGTACATTCATTGTGGGGAAACTAGCCTATTAAAAAAAATATATTTTTCCTCCAAAATGCTGAACCACCCCGGCCCTTACCATTTCGGCCTGAAAATGGTGTTTATTCAAATTATCACAATATTGTCCCCAAGCCCCTTCCAAAGGGATATCGGGGTCAAGATCCATCTAATGGCATGTATGGACATTCATTGTGGGGAAACTAACCTATTCAAAAAAAAAAAATTTCCTCCAAAATGCTGAACCACCCCGGCCCTTACCATTTCGGCCTGAAATTGGTGTTTATTCAAATTATCACAATATTTGCCCCATGCCCCTTTCAAAGGGATATGGGGGTCAGGATTCATCTATTGGCATGTAGGTACACTCATTGTGGGAAAAACTAGCCTATTAAAAAAAATATATATTTTCCTCCAAAATGCTGAACACACCCGGCCCTTACCATTTCGGCCTGAAATTGGTGTTTATTCAAATTATCACAATATTTGCCCCTACGCCCCTTTCAAAGGGATATGGGGGTCAGGATTCATCTATTGGCATGTAGGTACACTCATTGTGGGGAAACTAGCCTATTAAAAAAAATATATATTTTCCTCCAAAATGCTGAACCACCCCGGACCTTCTAATTTCGGCCGAAAGGTGTGATAATTCAAATGTTTACAATATTTGCCACTACGCCTTTCAAAGAGATATGGGGGTCAGAATCGATTTTTAATTGCATGTAGGTACAATCATTGTGGGGAAAGTAGCCTATTAAAAAAAATATATATTTTCCTCCAAAATCCTTAACCACCCCGGCCCTTACCATTCCGCCTGAAATTGGTGTTTATTCAAATAATCACAATATTTGCCCTACGTCCCTTTCAAAGGGATATGGGGGTCACGATTCATCTAATGGCATGTATGTACATTCATTGTGGGGAAACTAACCGATTAAAAAAAATATAATTTTTCCTTCAAAATGCTGAACCACCCCGGCCCTTACCATTTTGGCCTGAAATTGGTGTTTATTCAAATTATCACATCATTTGCCCCTATGCCCTTTTCAAAGGGATATGGGGGTCAAGATCCATCTAATGGCATGAAGGTACATTCATTGTGGAGAAACTAGCCTTTTCAAAAAATATAATATTTTCCTCGAAAATGCTGAACCACCCCAGCCCTTACCATTTTGGCCTGAAATTGGTGTTTATTCAAATTATCACAATATTGCCCCTATGCCCGTTTCAAAGGGATATGGGGGTCAAGATCCATAATGGCATGTAGATACATTCATTGTGGGGAAACTAGCCTATTAAAAAAAAATAATATTTTCCTCCAAATTCCTGAACCACCCCGGCCCTTACCATTTCGGCCTGAAATGGTGTTTATTCAAATTATCACAATATTTGCCCCTACGCCCCTTCCAAAGGGATATCGGGGTCAAGATCCATCTAATGGCATGTATGGACATTCATTGTGGGGAAACTAACCTATTAAAAAAAATATATATTCCTCCAAAATGCTGAACCACCCGGACCTTCTAATTTCGGCCCAAAAGTTGTGATAATTCAAATTTTTACAATATTTGCCCCTACGCCCCTTTCAAAGGGATATGAGGAACAGGACTCATCTAATGGCATGTACGTACATTCATTGTGGAGAAACTAGCCTATTAAAAAAATATAATATTTTCCTCCAAAATGCTGAACCACCCCGGCCCTTACCATTTCGGCCTGAAATTGGTGTTTATTCAAATTTATCACAATATTTGCCCCTACGCCCCTTTCAAAGGGATATGGGGGTCAGGATTCATCTAATGGCATGTATGTACATTCATGTGGGGAAACTAGCCTATTAAAAAAATATATATATTTTCCTCCAAAATGCTGAACCACCCCGGACCTTCTAATTTCGGCCCGAAAGTTGTGATAATTCAAATTTTTACAATATTGCCACTACGCCCCTTCAAAGAGATATGGGGGTCAGAATCGATTTTTAATTGCATGTAGGTACAATCATTGTGGGGAAAGTAGCCTATTAAAAAAAATATATATTTTCCTCCAAAATCCTGAACCACCCGGCCCTTACCATTTCCGCCTGAAATTGGTGTTTATTCAAATAATCACAATATTTGCCCCTACTCGTCCTTTCAAAGGGATATGGGGGTCAGGATTCATCTAATGGCATGTATGTACATTCATTGTGGGGTAACTAGCCTAATTAAAAAATATAATTTTTTCCTTCAAATTGCTGAACCATCCCGGCCCTTACCATTTCGGCCTGAAATTGGTGTTTATTCAAATTATCACAATATTTGCCCCTACGCCCCTTTCAAAGGGATATGGGGGTCAAGATCCATCTAATGGCATGTATGGACATTCATTGTGGGGAAACTAACCGATTAAAAAAAATATATATTTCCTCCAAAATGCTGAACCACCCCGGCCCTTACCATTTGGCCTGAATTGGTGTTTATTCAAATTATCACATCATTTGCCCTATGCCCCTTTCAAGGGATATGGGGGTCAAGATCCATCTAATGGCATGAAGGTACATTCATGTGGAGAAACTAGCCTTTTAAAAAAATATAATATTTTCCTCGAAAATGCTGAACCACCCCGGCCCTTACCATTTTGGCCTGAAATTGGTGTTTATTCAAATTATCACAATATTTGCCCCTATGCCCGTTTCAAAGGGATATGGGGGTCAAGATCCATCTAATGGCATGTAGGTACATTCATTGTGGGGAAACTAGCCTATTAAAAAAAATATATATTTTCCTCCAAAATCCTGAACCACCCGGCCTTACCATTTCGGCCTGAAATTGGTGTTTATTCAAATTATCACAATATTTGCCCCTACGCCCCTTTCAAAGGGATATCGGGGTCAAGATCAATCTAATGGCATGTATGGACATTCATTGTGGGGAAACTAACCTATTAAAAAAAATATATATTTTCCTCCAAATGCTGAACCACCCCAGACCTTCTAATTTCGGCCCAAAAGTTGTGATAATTCAAATTTTTACAATATTTGCCCCTACGCCCCTTTCAAAGGGATATGAGGAACAGGACTCATCTAATGGCATGTATGTACATCATTGTGGGAAACTAACCTATTAAAAAAAATATATATTTTCTCCAAATGCTGAAACACCCCGGACCTTCTAATTTCGGCCCGAAAGTTGTGATAATTCAAATTTTTACAATATTTGCCCCTACGCCCTTTCAAAGGGATATGGGGGTCAGGATCCATCTAATGGCTTGTATGTACATTCATTGTGGGGAAACTAGCCTATTAAAAAAAATATATATTTTCCTCCAAAATCCTGAACCACCCCGGCCCTTACCATTTCGGCCTGAAATTGGTGTTTATTCAAATTATCACAATTTGCCCCTACGCCCCTTTCAAAGGGATTGGGGGGTCAGGATCCATCTAATGGCATGTATGGACATTCATTGTGGGAAAACTAACCTATTCAAAAAAAATAATATTTTCTCCAAAATGCTGAACCACCCCGGCCCTTACCATTTCGGCCTGAAATTGGTGTTTATTCAAATTATCACAATATTTGCCCCTACGCCCCTTTCAAAGGGATTAGGGGTTAGGATCCATCTAATGGCATGTATGGACATTCATTGTGGGAAAACTAACCTATTCAAAAAAAAAAATATTTTCCTCCAAAATGCTGAACCACCCCGGCCCTTACCATTTTGGCCTGAAATGGTGTTGTTTATTCAATTATCACATCATTTGCCCCTATGCCCCTTTCAAAGGGATATGGGGGTCAAGATCCATCTAATGGCATGAAGGTACATTCATTGTGGAGAAACTAGCCTTTTCAAAAAATATAATATTTTCCTCGAAAATGCTGAACCACCCCAGCCCTTACCATTTTGGCCTGAAATTGGTGTTTATTCAAATTATCACAATATTTGCCCCTATGCCCGTTTCAAAGGGATATGGGGGTCAAGATCCATCTAATGGCATGTAGATACATTCATTGTGGGGAAACTAGCCTATTAAAAAAATATATATTTTCCTCCAAATTCCTGAACCACCCCGGCCCTTACCATTTCGGCCTGAAATTGTGTGTTATTCAAATTATCACAATATTTGCCCCTACGCCCCTTCCAAAGGGATATCGGGGTCAAGATCCATCTAATGGCATGTATGGACATTCATTGTGGGGAAACTAACCTATAAAAAAAATATATATTTTCCTCCAAAATGCTGAACCACCCGGACCTTCTAATTTCGGCCCAAAAGTTGTGATAATTCAAATTTTACAATATTTGCCCCTACGCCCCTTTCAAAGGGATATGAGGAACAGGACTCATCTAATGGCATGTACGTACATTCATTGTGGAGAAACTAGCCTATTAAAAAAATATAATATTTCCTCCAAAATGCTGAACCACCCCGGCCCTTACCATTTCGGCCTGAAATTGGTGTTTATTCAAATTATCAAATATTTGCCCCTACGCCCCTTTCAAAGGGATATGGGGGTCAGGATTCATCTAATGGCATGTATGTACATTCATTGTGGGAAACTAGCCTATTAAAAATATATATATTTTCTCCAAAATGCTGAACCACCCAGACCTTCTAATTTCGGCCCAAAAGTTGTGATAATTCAAATTTTTACAATATTTGCCCCTACGCCCCTTTCAAAGGGATATGGGGGTCAGGATCCATCTAATGGCTTGTATGTACATTCATTGTGGGGAAACTAGCCTATTAAAAAAAATATATATTTTCCTCCAAAATCCGAACCACCCCGGCCCTTACCATTTCGGCCTGAAATTGGTGTTTATTCAAATTATCACAATATTTGCCCCTACGCCCCTTCAAAGGGATTGGGGGTCAGGATCCATCTAATGGCATGTATGGACATTCATTGTGGGAAAACTAACCTATTCAAAAAAAATAATATTTTCCTCCAAAAATGCTGAACCACCCCGGCCCTTACCATTTCGGCCTGAAATTTTGTGTTTATTCAAAATCACAATATTTGCCCCTACGCCCCTTTCAAAGGGATTAGGGGTTAGGATCCATCTAATGGCATGTATGGACATTCATTGTGGGAAAACTAACCTATTCAAAAAAAAAATATTTTCCTCCAAAATGCTGAACCACCCCGGCCCTTACCATTTTGGCCTGAAATTGGTGTTTATTCAAATTATCACATCATTTGCCCCTATGCCCCTTTCAAAGGGATATGGGGGTCAAGATCCATCTAATGGCATGAAGGTACATTCATTGTGGAGAAACTAGCCTTTTCAAAAAATATAATATTTCTCGAAAATGCTGAACCACCCCAGCCCTTACCATTTTGGCCTGAAATTGTGTTTATTCAAATTATCACAATATTTGCCCCTATGCCCGTTTCAAAGGGATATGGGGTCAAGATCCATCTAATGGCATGTAGATACATTCATTGTGGGGAAACTAGCCTATTAAAAAAAATATATATTTTCCTCCAAATTCCTGAACCACCCCGGCCCTTACCATTTCGGCCTGAAATTGGTGTTTATTCAAATTATCACAATATTTGCCCCTACGCCCCTTCCAAAGGGATATCGGGGTCAAGATCCATCTAATGGCATGTATGGACATTCATTGTGGGGGAAACTAACCTATTAAAAAATATATATTTTCCTCCAAAATGCTGAACCACCCCGGACCTTCTAATTTCGGCCCAAAAGTTGTGATAATTCAAATTTTTACAATATTTGCCCCTACGCCCCTTTCAAGGGATATGAGGAACAGGACTCATCTAATGGCATGTACGTACATTCATTGTGGAGAAACTAGCCTATTAAAAAAATATATATTTTTCCTCCAAATGCTGAACCACCCGGCCCTTACCATTTCGGCCTGAAATTGGTGTTTATTCAAATTATCACAATATTGCCCCTACGCCCCTTTCAAAGGGATATGGGGGTCAGGATTCATCTAATGGCATGTATGTACATTCATTGTGGGGAAACTAGCCTATTAAAAAATATAATATTTTTCCTCCAAAATGCTGAACCACCCCGGACCTTCTAATTTCGGCCCGAAAGTTGTGATAATTCAAATTTTTACAATATTTGCCACTACGCCCCTTTCAAAGAGATATGGGGGTCAGAATCGATTTTTAATTGCATGTAGGTACAATCATTGTGGGGAAAGTAGCCTATTAAAAAAAATATATATTTTCCTCCAAAATCCTGAACCACCCCGGCCCTTACCATTTCCGCCTGAAATTGGTGTTTATTCAAATAATCACAAATATTTGCCCCTACGTCCCTTTCAAAGGGATATGGGGGTCAGGATTCATCTAATGGCATGTATGTACATTCATTGGGGGTAACTAGCCTAATTAAAAATATAATTTTTTCCTTCAAATTGCTGAACCATCCCGGCCCTTACCATTTCGGCCTGAAATTGGTGTTTATTCAAATTATCACAATATTTGCCCCTACGCCCCTTTCAAAGGGATATGGGGGTCAAGATCCATCTAATGGCATGTATGGACATTCATTGTGGGGAAACTAACCGATTAAAAAAAATATATATTTTCCTCCAAAATGCTGAACCACCCCGGCCCTTACCATTTTGGCCTGAAATTGGTGTTTATTCAAATTATCACATCATTTGCCCCTATGCCCCTTTCAAGGGATATGGGGGTCAAGATCCATCTAATGGCATGAAGGTACATTCATTGTGGAGAAACTAGCCTTTTCAAAAAAAATATAATATTTTCCTCGAAAATGCTGAACCACCCGGCCCTTACCATTTTGGCCTGAAATTGGTGTTTATTCAAATTATCACAATATTTGCCCCTATGCCCGTTTCAAAGGGATATGGGGGTCAAGATCCATCTAATGGCATGTAGGTACATTCATTGTGGGGAAACTAGCCTATTAAAAAAATATATATTTCCTCCAAAATCCTGAACCACCCCGGCCCTTACCATTCGGCCTGAAATTGGTGTTTATTCAAATTATCACAATATTTGCCCCTACGCCCCTTTCAAAGGGATATCGGGGTCAAGATCAATCTAATGGCATGTATGGACATTCATTGTGGGGAAACTACCTATTAAAAAAATATATATTCCTCCAAAATGCTGAACCACCCCAGACCTTCTAATTTCGGCCCAAAAGTTGTGATAATTCAAATTTTTACAATATTTGCCCCTACGCCCTTTCAAAGGGATATGAGGAACAGGACTCATCTAATGGCATGTATGTACATTCATTGTGGGGAAACTAACCTATTAAAAAAAATATATATTTTCCTCCAAAATGCTGAACCACCCGGACCTTCTAATTTCGGCCCGAAAGTTGTGATAATTCAAATTTTTACAATATTTGCCCCTACGCCCTTTCAAAGGGATATGGGGGTCAGGATCCATCTAATGGCTTGTATGTACATTCATTGTGGGGAAACTAGCCTATTAAAAAAAATATATATTTTCCTCCAAAATCCTGAACCACCCGGCCCTTACCATTTCGGCCTGAAATTGGTGTTTATTCAAATTATCACAATATTTGCCCCTACGCCCCTTTCAAAGGGATTGGGGGTCAGGATCCATCTAATGGCATGTATGGACATTCATTGTGGGAAAAACTAACCTATTCAAAAAAAAATAATATTTCCTCCAAAATGCTGAACCACCCCGGCCCTTACCATTTCGGCCTGAAATTGGTGTTTATTCAAATTATCACAATATTTGCCCCTACGCCCCTTTCAAAGGGATTAGGGGTTAGGATCCATCTAATGGCATGTAGGGACATTCATTGTGGGGAAACTAGCCTATTCAAAAAAAAAAATATTTTCCTCCAAAATGCTGAACCACCCCGGCCCTTCTAATTTCGGCACGAAAGTTGTGATAATTCAAATTTTTACAATATTTGCCCCTACGCCCCTTCCAAAAGGATATGGGGGTCAGGATCCATCTAATGGCATGTATGTACATTCATTGTGGGGAAACTAGCCTATTCAAAAAATATAATATTTCCTTGAAAATGCTGAACCACCCCGGCCCTTACCATTTCGGCCTAAAATTGGTGTTTATTCAAATTATCACAATATTTGCCCCTACGCCCCTTTCAAAGGGATATGGGGGTCAGGATCAATCTAATGGCATGTATGGACATTCATTGTGGGGAAACTAGCCTATTAAAAAAAACTAGATGGAATTTGACTGCGCGCAGTCGAAAATGATGCTCCGCCATAGAGCAATTTAAACAAGTTTGGAGTTTAAATCTCCAGTGGTTCTTGAGATATCATGATAACAATCTCTATAATGTATGGAATTTCATAAGTTGACCTCTGTGACCCTTGACCTTTGACCTATGTGCTCCAAAATCTAATCAGATTGTCTTCCTATGGTGATACACACTATCATTAAGTTTGAAGTTTAAATCTCCAGTGGTTCTTGAGATATTATGATATGGTGATACATACTATCATTAAGTTTGAAGTTTAAATCTCCAGTGGTTCTTGAGATATTATGATAACAATCTCAATGTATGGAATTTCATAAGTTGACCTCTGTGACCCTTGACCTTTGACCTACGTGCTCCAAAATCTAATCAGATCGTCTTCCTATGGTGATACATACTATCCTTAAGTTTGAAGTTTTTACATCTCCAGTGGTTCTTGAGATATCATGATAACAATCTCAATGTATGGAATTTCATAAGTTGACCTCTATGACCCTTGACCTTTGACCTACGTGCTCCAAAATCTAATCAGATCGTCTTCCTATGGTGATACATACTATCCTTAAGTTTGAAGTTTAAATCTCAAATGGTTCTTGAGATATCGCGCTAACAAACTCAATACAAGGAATTCATAAGTTGACCTCTGTGACCTGTGACCTTTGACCTACGTACTCCAAAATCTAATCAGATCGTCTTCCTATGGTGATAAATACTATTCCCGAGTCTTAAGTTTAAATCTTAAATGGTTCTTGAGATATTGTGATAACGGTCAAACGGGACGGACGTACGGACGGTACGGACGGACGTACGGACGTACGGACGGACAACCCGAAAACATGATGCCTCGGCACCACCTTCGGTGGCGGAGGCATAAAAATCAATTTACCTTCTCAGGTTGAAGGCCGAGGGTCATCATTGCATCTGATTGGCTAAGAGCAAATTTATCATAGCATTTTAGCATTTGTTATTGATAACAAGTTCTATGAAACAGGGCGCTCTATGATTGAATTAACAAAAGGAATCAATTTACCTTCTCAGGTTGAAGGCTGAGGGTCATCATTGCTTCCACAATGCCAAAGCTCACGCTGTAATCATCAAGAAGAATCCGTTGAATCTCAGAGGAGTTTACCAGCAGGTTACCAAGTTCAGGGAAAGTAATGGAGCGGCCTGAATAACCAAAGTGAAACAAATCAACTGTTTATATTGCACTGTCATGCTGCTTTTAAGATCTGACACTACACCTTTATGCTCAAGTATAAAAGATGACTACCAACATGAGTACAAGCAAGTTCAGAAGGATAGTGGTGTGTTGCAATTTACAGAAAACCTCAAGTGAAATATGTGTTTGATCTTTTTTTCATTCCATTTTGTAGCTTTAACATGCAATATACTACAATAATATATTCTTGGGTCCCATCTTATAAACAGTTCATATTAAGCGCAACTTATTAGCGACCAATATCAAAATAACTCATTACAATATTTCATATTGACATTCAAAATGAGAAATTAATGGATTACAAAAATATGAACAATTATTTCACTATATGTAGCTCATTTAAAGTGGTGCCAACATGGCATGAATAGGGGAAAAAAGTGGATGGGTTAAAAACAAATCTTTAGGTATTGGTCTCAGGAATAATGCAGAATTTGTTCTTGATTTAATCTACATAACAAAATTGAACAGGGCCTCCTCACTTCTGAGGGAAAAATAATAATCATGTCAAACTTCTCCAGCTTATGTTCCTATTCACACAGCTGTTCATATTCATCCTTTTCTAAAGTTACCCAAGTATGAAAAGTGCAGTAATCTTACCTTCCAGCATTATGATTTTATCTGTGAATGTCTTGTGATGAAATCCATAAACTGGAGCTGTCTGATGGTATCTTGGTACCATGTTTCATTGGAAAACATCGCTGTTAGGCTGTTCAAGCTATATGATAAAAATGAGAATTATAAATCACACAAAAATTTAAGCTTAATGCCAGCATCAATTACAATCAGATTCTACAGAAAATACAAATAAAGAAAATATTTGACAGCAATATTAG
Organism: Strongylocentrotus purpuratus; assembly: GCF_000002235.5. Classification (NCBI taxonomy): domain Eukaryota; kingdom Metazoa; phylum Echinodermata; class Echinoidea; order Camarodonta; family Strongylocentrotidae; genus Strongylocentrotus; species Strongylocentrotus purpuratus. The sequence goes on from NW_022145598.1 coordinate 16,562,889, forward strand.
TATTATTGATAATTCTAAAGCTGAAATCTAATTTCTTTTTGCAGGGCATAAAATGAACCTTGATTCCAAGACTTAGAGGATTAACTTGAAAGTTCTATGTTTAAGTTGGTTAAAAAAAATCTCAGAGATTTGTATATCAGTAAAATGTAGCATCATGATTAGGAAGAGCAGTCATTGAAATGAATCATAAGATTTGGAACTATGACTGGCAAATCAGATTGAACCGGTACACAAACTTTCAAGAGTCAAATTGTGAATGATCATTCTATGTTTAATTCTTGAGTGTGGGCTAAAATCTCTTGCGTGGGAACAAATTGAAAGATACATTCACGTTTCCTTTTTCTTTCAAGGCAAACATAAGATGATCTTTTAAAGATCATCATTGTAATGTTTGGGCTGGATTTGCCGTCAATGGCACGGAAGGGAAAGGAGACCCACCTGCAACGCCAATGGCATACTTCTTGTCAGTGAATTATCTAAATAAGTGTGCATAAAAATTCACCAAGATAATCAACTTTGAAAAACATGAGAATATTCCTCGAACCTTTCAAAGTACTGGCCGATGTTCTGCATGTTTCCGGTTCGTACCCCAGAGATTATCCTGGGGATGAGGTCTGTCAGGGTTGTTAAATCAAAATCTGGCAGCGTGAGCTCAGGTATGATACTCAGGTACAACTGGTCAATAATCTAAAAGAGAATGTTAAGAATAAAGTAACACGGAATAGACATGTAAAAGATACATATACAATGAAACCTGTCTATAAAGACCACCCAAGGGAGACAAGTCAAGTGGTCGTTATAGGCAGGGGGTCTTTAAGTACAGGTGCCTATAGTACATTTTTCAAAGAGAAACCATTTCAAGGGAAACAAAAAATGTGGTCTTTGTAGACAGGTGGTCACTAAAGCAGGTTTGATTGTACGTGGAACTTCAGCTGACACTTTCCTCATCGTAAAATCCCACATGTGTTTGAGGCTCTGTAATTTGATACATATTCTCAGGTATAACATTTTGATTAAGTTCAAGATTTTAATCAACATTATAGAACGTGTTACAAAATTTTATATAAGCATTAGTGGCAATGCATAGCAATACTTGGAAATCACTAAATGCTTTCAAAATTGGCACAGTCAGAATTTACACTGGCACTAAAGGTTAATCTGTTGACTACTGGACTTTATCATTCTCATAGGCTTAACACATGAACCACCAGGATTCGATAGACAATGGGTTAATAGCATAAAGTTGGTTGATTGTTTACAATCAATCCCTTTTTTATTATTTTTTACTTTCAAGAAAAGAGAAAAATTATGTCTTGGGGATCTAATGCCAGATGCCAGAACATATTGTCATGTCTGTGTCACTTACCACAGAAATGATATTCTCAATTGCACCATTTTCCAGCAATTCCGTCAGGGTATTTTGAAAATCAACACTGCACAGCGCCCCCTGTAGTTCCGTCACATTTAGTCCCTCCGGCAAGACAAATAGCATCCTCAGACCCTCTTCGGTGCATAGGGTAGTGTTCCAGTTGCTTGATATAACCAGCTCAATCAGCTACAACATAAAAAGAATACATTTTTTATCTATAAACATATGTGTTTAATTTGGCATATACATGTAATAAATTGTTCATTCATTTTTGTATGTTCTATCTTACTTGTGTTCCTTTGTTTATAATGTAGATGCTTTTATGTGATCTCTTTTTCTTTTCAACAAGTGCGCCATGAGAATTTGCATTCTAGTGGATTTAGCACCTTGCAAATGTTATAGGAGTATAGATGAAAGCATTGATGATGTCAGGACTAAAGGGATTGTTCTTCATCATCCTCATCATCCTCATCATCGCCATCATCATCATCATCATCACCAGCACTATCATCATCACCGCCATCATCAAAATCACCATTATCATCATCATCATCATCATCATCATCATCATCATCATCATCCTCACCATCACCACCACCATCACCATCACCATCACCATCACCATCATCATCATCACCATCATTATCATCATCATCATCATCATCCTCACCATCATCACCATCACCATCCCATCATCACCATCATCATCATCATCATCACCATCACCCCAACCATCAGCATCATCGGTATCATCATCATTATTATCATTATTAATCATTGATATACTCACTTTTGTTGGGGTGATTGGAGTGTAGATGAAAGCATCGATGAGGTCACGACTGAAGGGCGTGTCTGAGCCAGGAGGAACTCTAGCGCTGTGGCGTTAGGGACCAGCATTGACAGAGAGATGGGCTCATCACCTGCTGAGAGAAAGGGAGAAATGTGCATACTCAAGACACCAATAACCTCCATTATCAGCAAATATCATACCTTGTTTCTAAGACAGATACTGCATCAAATATGTGAATACAATTACTTAGAGCCCCATTGCACTACTTATAGCTACTTGTGCCCTCTATGTAGCAAACAATGCCTAATCGGTCCTGTTCGTCACCATGATCCCTTTTTTCTTATGTTAATTGAGAGCTGATTTGATAAGATAAGATAACCTGTCAGTGACCTTGCATGGAGGTCTAATCCCCCAGGCCAAACTAGTGCAGACGGGCTTTAACATTTACCCCCTCACCGAGGTATAAAACTACCAATATGCTAGAGCGCTTTATATTTGGCCGCTCAGCTATGACCGGAATGATATATGTAATGTTTGGACAGCCATGTGGGTCACAGTGTAACAGACAAGAGAACTATATCACAATCTTCAGCTTACCACTGGTCCCATTGCCTAGGAATGGTGTTGTGTACTTGAGCACGGTCATGAGAATAGTAAGATCGGCTTTGAATTCCATCCAACCTGTCACATTCACCAGCTGGGCTTCAATGTCTTCATAGATCAGCATGAACTCACTAGCCAATGATTGGATGAACCTTTAGCACAAATCAAATCAAAGCAAATTAATCAACAAATCACACCAAATCATTAAAATAACATCTTCAAGCAGGCTGTCAGTGTCTTCATAAATCCTCAGGAACTCTCTGCCTGTGATCCGATGAACCTTGAAATTATCAACTCAAATCAAATCAAATCAAAGAATCAATTTCATGATTGTTTTCAAGATTACCGCTGACAAATAAATCTAAGTTTAATATGCTTACTTTTAGCGTGCACACAGAGATAAGAACACTTACCTCGATATGTGTTTATGTGCAGTGCTGCGCAAGCATAGGCCCACAAACAGTATAATAGCACCAACACAGCACTAAGGTAAGCGCAGTGCTGTAAAATACGTACATAAAAATTGTTGGATAGTACTGGAAACTATTGAACGCTTTTTCCTGAAAAAATAACATGGGAAAGTCTCAGCAATCACACGTTGCAATGTTTGACCAATCCTTTGATTAGGATCTACATGTAGAAGTGAGTTATATAAATTGTGAGTATAAAATGTGATATGCACCTACAAGAACAGAACACTAGAATAACTATTATTGAACTGAACTGAACTGAGCTTGAATTTTATTATGCAATAATAAACACCAGAAATGGCATGATTGCTAATCAAGCATGGTACTTTCGAATATGTGACCCAATTAGTGTCATTATTATCAAAAAAGACGATATTAAACAAAGTGAAAATGAACTTACCCCTGTACATTCTGTAGGTCATATGACTGGATAAGCTGCTCGAGTCTGAAGCCCACTGGCCGGATCATAATCACCAATGCCAAAATCATCGCCTCCATTGAAGCTAGTGATCTGATCAATTATCTGAAGGTGGAAAGAAGTGAGAAATGGCATTAATCTCATATCATTTGTCTAAGGAACAAGAGGGACCTTTCACACAAATCCTTTAACATAGATCTGCATGTACCTTATCAATTATATGTGAGCAAAAGAGGGAAAACTATGAACAGTTCATGAGGATAATATGTGTTTTACAGATCTTTTCAGTATCCTAAGCTTCATCCTTTCAATTGTCATATGTTCAGAGTCAGTAGGTGTTAATTCTGTTTTATAGGCATCGTTTAATAATGTTATATCTGAGATGCATGGCCCTACATGTTATCAGTGTCTGTGATATGGTGTAATATTGAAGCCCTTAACAAATTGCGCTTCAAAATGATCATGAAGTGCCTCAAAAAAATAAAATTCTTTGAGTGACGGTTTTACCATACTCATTTTTCCCAATAGACTGTATTGTTATACAAAACTGTGAGGAAAACGAAAAATGAAATTGCGATTTCCAATCATAAATTTCTTGATAATCCGACAGGTGATTGGCTTGTATAGATCATTGAATTCTTGACTGACTTAAAGGTTTATAATTATGATTGCAGCATGAGCTAAATCCAGGATTTTGTTTCAGAACCTGAGGCAATGTTACTGAGTCACTTTAATGCTCATGAGTTAATGCCTTTCTGGCGCGAAATGATTTTCCCAGCTTACCATGGAAATAAGATGTTCAATGCCTACTCCCTGTGACAGCTGACCAATCAGAGCTTCAAAGTCAATGTTGCATAGCGCCCCTGGAGCTGCGTCAAGTTCAGTCCCGCTGGTTCAATGAAGATGCCGCTCAAAAGATCTGCATTGCAAAGGGTCTCATTCCAACTGTTTGAAGATGCCAATTCAATCAGCTGTATTGAAAAAAATTATAAGAACTTTTATTTGCGACAACAAACATATCACTGGAAACTTTCTGGTAAGGAGCAACTACATCATCATCAAAACCTTACCACCACCATCAGCATCGCCAATAAAATGATCACAACCACCATCACCATCATCACCAACATCTCTTTTATCATAATCTCTTCAGCATTATAATCATCATAAAGATCGTCATCATCAACATTATCATCGTCATATTCGTTTTTGTCATAATCTTCATCATCATATCCATCATCATAGTCATCATCATCATCATCATCACCATCATCATCATCATCATCACCACCATCATCTTCATCATCATTTTCAATATCACCATCATCAAATTTGTATTTTCAATTACCTATCCGTTTCTGCTTAATAAAATGTGTTAATCTATTTCATGAGTTTTGTCTGGGGCCGTCGTATTATCAAGCAATTTCCTTACAAAGACAGTCCTTCTTCCGCAAATAATTTTATTATGTTTTATAATGTTTGAGGAAATTAGGTATTTATGACAGTTTATCATTTCATTTTTTGAAAATAACAATTTATATTTATATGTAATGATTTATTTATTTATTTATTTATTTATTTCCTCTCATAGGGTGGATGCCCTTTCAGCACAGCTGATTTTCAAAGGGTCCACAAACATAAAAATAACAATAAATATACAGTGAATTATACAATAATATGTAAAACGTTGCAAATGCAAGAAGTAAGGCAATGAATAAGTACATGTAGTTACAACAACTCAACTCTAACAAATTAATGTACAAAACAAACAAACAATAATACAGTTAATTGCAGATATTCAACTAAAACAACAACAAGCATACGGGTAAAACTGTAAACCGATAATATAACACACAAAAAACATCAAGGTAAACATTAGAGAAAAACAAAATACATACAAAAACAAAACAAAACAAGACAGGAATAAAAGTATGGGTATAATATTTATCACGTTTATAAGTATTTAAAAAAAAAAAAAAAAAAACATAATAGAATATCAAATTAAAGGTAAAAATTGTTAAAAAGGGCAAGACAATGTTCAGTCTATTTGAGTTCATTCAAATCAATGGTGCAAACAAAGGTAGCCAGTGTGGTTCGCGTTTCAAAAGAGAGATAATTGAATAATTTGGAGCTATGATAAAAGAAACTTCTTCTCAAAAACTCGGTCTTAGGCTTTGGAAGCCGAATTTATGATCGCTATTTCTTAAATTTGTGAAGATAAGTAAGTTGAAGTTAAGTCATGCATTATCTTGAATAACATGATTAAATTTCCTCTTGTCCATCTATCAACGATTGGGACTACCTTTGCTTGTTGGTAGATTTCTCGAGTTCATCTTCAGAAAAATACTTATTGTACTTGATATTATTATTGTTATCAAAAAACTGTGTACTTACATGAATGCAGAAGAACAATCAAATCAAATCAAATCAAATCAAATGTTATCATCATCTTCATCATCATCATCAACATTATCATCGTTGTCATCATCATCATCATCATCTTCATCCTCATCATCATCACCACCATCATCTATTCCTAATCCTCTTCTACTCCATTCTCCGGTGGAGACCGACAACCAAACTCACCATCACTGGATCAATGGGTGCATATAAGAGCTGGTATATGATATCATCACTAGAACATCATTATCATCATCATAAATTCATCATCATCATCACCATCACCAATCATCATCATCATCATAATCATCATATTCACCACCACCATCTTTTCTTAATCCTCATCAACTCTCTCCTCCGGTCAAGACTGACAACCAAACTCACCATCGCAGGGTCAATGGGTGCATAGAGGAGCTGGTATATGATATCATCACTAGAACATCATCATTATCATCATCATCATCACTATCATCATAATCTATTCCTAATCCTCATCTACTCCATTCTCGCTTTGAAACCGACAACCAAACTCACCATCACTGGATCAATGGGTGCATAGAGGAGCTGGTATATGATATCATCACCAAGGTTTGGTATCTCCCTCAAGATGATGAGCAACTCTGTTACATTGGGAACAATGCTGGCCAAAGTAAACGGTTCTACCCTGTAAATATAAATAAACAACATACCAAACAAGATAATTTAGTGAGCTTGAAGACATTCTATATGCAGATGAAAATAATATACCATTATCATCATTATCTATCACACATGAAATTGTCACTACTGTTCATATTCAGAGCTCTCAGTTGGTGTTTTTTCATAAACTGTCTAGGTAAGATTGAAAGATTGGTTACCTGCAGGTGCATTCACACTAGTTATCTGTTCAATGGCTGGTTGAATAATATAAATGTTATATGTGAACTCACCTTTGGTTGTGTTCATACTGACTTTATATTGAGTGGACTAGAATGGCTTGAACGTCCACTGATCATGCGTGTCTAGGCAAGCCATTTCAACATTTATTCCTATTTCTATATCAAGAATTCAATTCTTGATATCAAGAATGATTTTCTTTTATAAAACAATAGTAAATCTTGATATCAAGAAATGATTTTATGTCGTAAAGCAATGGTAATTCTTGAGATCAAGAAATAGGAATAAATGTTAAAACGGCTTGCCATAGACACGCATGATCAGTGGACTTAAAGTTTTACTGGCTGATAAAAGAATGTCAGTGTCAGATATGAAGTCACTCACTATTGCATTCATACTACTGTTGTGTTCGATGATTGATAGAATAATATAAATGTTGGATAAGAACTCACCTGTAGTCCCATTCACACTGGTAATCTCTTCAATGGCCGATAGAATGATATAAATGTTGGATATGAACTCACCTGTAGTTCCATTCCCACTGGCAATCTGTTAAACGGCTGATAGAATGATATAGACGTTTGTCCTATACTGATCCCATCCAGGAATATCACCAAGAGAATCATCCAGCTGCATCCAGACCATGCTAAGCTGTCGGGCCAGAACATCTAAAACGCTGAAAGATGAAGAAAAAAAATCAACCATCAAAATCAGTAAGAGCTGGAGGCCTGACGGATCAATGATAGAGCAGAGGGAGGGGCATGGTTTGAAACCAAGGAGTTGTGCTTGTGGCCTTTAGTAAGGGGTCAATCCACATTACCAAGTCCCTCTTAAAGGACTGAAAAGCCATCCATCAATCCTGTGATTACTTACTTACAAGCATACACGTGTTTTCTTAACGTTAAGATAAAAAACAAACCATCAAACCTAACGTTAAATTTTCTCCATTGTGTGGTGTGCGGTGTAATTGGTTTTTACAGACGTGTGTCAATCAGATATACTTTTTTACTTCTGGGGACGGACCTTAACGTCACCATCCGAAAGACGTGACTGTTTCGAACCTGCGTCCTTGGCTAAATCAATTTGTAACTTCCATTGTTAGCGGATTACAGGCGCACGTCGCAATGCCTCATTGCTCTTCTCTGTACTCCTTATATTCGCCTTATGTTTAAACTGATGATCCATTTCAGAATGGAATATCCTTCCCGAAATTAAGTATCCCTAAGAAGCCTGCATCATTGGTGCTCCTTCTGCTGGAGGGGGCAGATTCAACCCCTTTCCAATGGAAACTGTTTGGAAAAAAGGTCTTCCAACAGATATCATTGAAAGAGGATGACATTGGGGATGTGGGGTACAGATCGAGTGGGGAAGGGGAAAGAGAAGGGGAAGGGCAATAACAAAAATCACAAGACAATCAGTTTCTTGTGTTTTGCTCATGTCCAACACTTCTGCGCATATGTAAGAAAATAACAAAATTCTTACTCTGTTTCATTGGTTGGGTAGACACCAATCAAATTGGTAATCCACTGCTTCTCAAAGTATGCCAGCGTCTCCTGGATGTCCAACTGTTCTCCTAAACCTGCACGATCCCAGTGACGTTGGCCAAGTTCTTGATGAAGGTTTCCAAGATGGCTGCCCCTGTATTCCAGTCTATGTCTGAGGGCTTCAATGATCCGTTGGAAGCATTGGTAAACTCTCGTAGCTGTAAAAAGAAAAGGATTGTTTAATAACAATAAATAGTCTTGATTTATAAAGTGCTTAGTACAGAATACAGTCTCTAAGCACTTTACAGATAATTGTTATCCAAAGTGCTCTGGAAGTGCATAGAGATGTTATATCATGTTGTGATATGTGCTATACAAGAACAGCATATTATTATTATTGCCCTGGTCATCAGATTCATGCACACACAAAATGTGCACAACTTCCACTCCCTGATGAGTATACCTACCATATGGTCACAATGAGGGCATATGGCAATTTCTATCACACAAGGCTTTCGTCATCCTACCATGTCCCCATTTCTCTACTGGGTATGGAGTGGGAAATGTAGATTAATGTCTTACCAAGGACGGTAGTGCCGTGTCGGGGATCCCCACCAACCTTTGGCATTTCTAGTCAAATGATTAAACCACTCAACTTCGACACCTCTGTTAGTACCGTAATTCCAATCAATGTCCGAAGGCCGCATGTGTTATTATATCTTTCTTTTTTTTTCTTTTTTTTTCTGGGGCGCTAGTGTTTCTAAAGTCATTATAGCTGTTAAAAAAAAAGATATTGCTTAACAGCACGAGATAAGTACTGAATCATTGTCGATATGCATAAATTGCAGTGTGAAATAATAAAGCCACTGCTGTTTTCCACTGTGACCTATCCTGCTTCTATGAAACAGGATAGGGGAAATACACACACAACACAGGCTTTAGTCATCAACCTGGGTTGAATCGGACCCATGATCTTTGATTCGAAAGGAAATGTTTTAACTACTGAGCCAATTTGCCTGCTCACCAATTGCTCAACTTGAGGTCCATAGAGAAATGCATAAAGCTCCTCAGCGGCTATGTTCCACTCCACAGTACATATGGTTCTTCAAAAAGACTGGTGTCGATCCCTTTTCCAGGTAAGTCCAAAATGACATCACGTATTGTGGCATTGCAGAAGAATGGTAGAACACCAACTCGTGACACCACAGTAATCTGTTGTAAAAAGAAAGAACGAGAGAGAGATAGAAAGATAAGAGAAGGAAGAGGAAGAAGGAATATACATGTAAAGATAAAAGAGCAGTCAAAGCATACAGAGAAATGTCCTATAAATTCACTAGATTCATATTTAAGTTTCACTCACTTCATGAGCAATCTTCAGCAAATACGGTTTTGGTTGAACTTCTATTTTATTTTTAATCATTTATGCAACTTTTTCACATAAATCTATAAAAAAAAAAAAAAAAAAACTTATGGTTGATTTACCACTGTAGACACAGATAAACTTTTTTGAAAACACTTATCTAATAGCAGTTAAAAGTTACCTCAAGTGATATTCTAATGCTGCCCAAAATGAGCCAATTCACCATTAAAACTATTCAGACAAATTTGGTGTGCCACTGGTAAAAGTATGTTAGCATATATGCACATGCCACACAGCACATTAACGATAATTGTTTTAAAGTTTTAAGTGCTCTATACATGTTTATAATACCATTATGTAAAACATGACAGGGATTTCTCTCTTAATCAAGTGATAAAAAAAAGGAATAATGGATGGTAACTATGCTGTTTAAATAGTGGTGTATCAAATAAGCTCATATTTTTGAAGTTATGGGCATTAAATGCAATGGCCTCCTGCTTAACACAAGAGTTGAACAGAGCGCTTATGACCTCTGCCAGTGGAATGACAACATACCACTTGGTATTTTCCTTCAAAAAAACTCATTAAAATTGTTACATCAGCAATTGCTGGAAGACTCACTACTTCTGGGTCAGAGAGAGCGTTGCTCAGTTGGATAAGATCCACCTCTAAGAGAGCTTCAATGAACTTAGCCACTGCTGTTCCCTGGAAGTCTGGGATGATCATTCCTTCACTCACTCCTAGAAAAAACAGAACCATTCAACATTTAAAGGGGGTCGGCCGTGATCTGGCAAAACAACGTATGTCTGTTTCGGTACTTCCGAGATATCGAAGATTTTGAATTTTACAGTAAAAAGTGTTTTCATTTCTCTCAAGTTGAATAATTTTGTTAATATATTGTCTACATGTACCGGATAATATTCTTTTACTATGTAGGGTAAAATTGTTCAATAAAACACTTTCTTTTCAATCTATCAATGATTTTGTAGAGATACGTTGTTTTGCCAGAACACGACTTACCCTGCATCTCGTGCGTAATTTGGCAAAACAACGTATGTCGATATGGACGCTCCGCGCCGCTGCGCTGTGATCTGGCAAAACAGCGTATGTCGATATACGTTGTTTTGCCAGATCATGATCGTTATGCGCGCTCCGCGCAGCTGTGCTGTGATCTGGCAAAACAACGTAATCACTCTGCTGACTGTGTAGGCCTTGATTTGGCAAAACAAACCTTTGTTGTAAGTGCAGTAAGCTCGTCATATTTGCTTTAATTTGGAAAAAAATTAACGTAACAAATGCCATTAATGAAAAATTTATGTCGGCAATTGTTTTTATTTTCCGGTTATCTGGGGGGGGGGAGGGGGGGGGAGCTAATGAAAAAAAGCTTAGGACTAGTGCGTATAGGTTCTAATCTAACCCCTATAATGACCCCTTCCCGACTGTAAATGGATCAATTAACCGTACGCTACTCGTCTCAATCATTCATTTTCAATATCCGACTTAGATATTTTTGTTTCATTATTTATTATGTTGTTTTAATACGTATCAATATAATGATCATACTTATTAGTTTAATATATTTGCTCATCACCTACAGTTTGGCATTATGGAAGTTTACAGCAGCTGGAAGAAAAGCAACGTGTACACATGCAATCACAATCATAATTAGGGAGGCCCATGGTGAAAATTGCATTTTGAAATTTAGGGGTCACCTTGAAGTGGCTTAACTTTAAACTCATAACAAAAGACCAACTGAATTATTTTTCTTCATAGTAGATATTAAGTTTTATCAACTGAAAAAAAATTGTCTCCCCCAGATCAATAGTTCTCATGTGATGATTTTTTTGAAAAATCATAAACTTTGTGTTTTTTCGTATTATTAGCAATTCCCAAATAATATGTGTTAAGCATGATTTTGAAATAAGAAGTGTTGATCTCTGTTTCCCATGTATAAATGATTGTAATGCATCAAAAACAGGATATCAATAGTCTTTCCCCCCAAAAAAATTGTATTTATGAGAATTATGATATCAAATATGACCACGCCCATTTTTCATCAACAATAATGTAGTATATTTGAACATTTTATTCTGGGAATCTAAATTCCTAAAGGGTACAAATTTTATTTAACTTAGACTATTTAACATATTGATGATTATAAGAAAATAAATCAGCTTCACTGGATATGTAGTTTTAAATATCCAAAGCATAGAAAATGAAAGAAAACAGGACTTTTCGCAATAACAATATTATGACATGCTGTCGAAAATTGAGATGGTGTTTTAAAAAATCATAGCGTTTAGACATTAGGTTGAAAACATTTACTTTTATTTTTCTGCTAGAAACTTTTGGTATCATCAAGGAAAAAATAATTCACGTTCCAAAACGCTCGTTTTTTTCTTGATAAGATATGAATATGCATTATTATTCATTTGACAATTTTTGATAAATTTGCAGAAATACTGTTTAAATGATATAATACACATCACTAAAAAAAATGATTTTGTTTAAACACTGTCACCAATATGCATCATTACATTTAAAGTATTGGCACTCGTGGTACTTTAGGTGTATATATAGACAGTAATTTCAATATCAATGATTAAATATGAATATAGTACTAGTACAAACAAAAATGAAGGAAAATCAATAAATGTTACTTTCAAGGGCATCTTTGGACTCACTTTATTCAAACAGCAGAACAAATTCCATTTTGAGAACAAAAGTACAAGTTAAGCAGAGAGATATGTACCTAGGTATTGTAATTGCAAACATTTTAGACAGTTCCATTAGTGCTGATGATCAAATTTTTAAGTCATATTTTATGTAATTTTTAATTTGATGACACTTTCAAATAAGACATTAAAATACTATGGTGTCAAAGCTGTAGAAAAAAATACATTTCCCCACAATTAAACACTGATGACTTGCTGTCGCAAATTTCGAAGGACCTTCAAACAAATGTTCACCTTTTTTTCTTAGCACTGAGAGATTTCATTTTCAAATTTTTAAATTGACACAAATGTCTTTTATCAAGAAAAAAAAAAAATTCTCAATCAGTTTATTTTACAACTGCTGTGCTATGAAATATGCATTATTAACTTATAATGTTAACTATGAACCAAAAAAATAGCTCAAACTCCTTAATACTCTGTTTCAAAACATTCATATTATGAAATATGCATTATTATTTCATATGATAAATTTGCCCAAAATAACAACTTTAAAAAACAATTATGACATTTGATAATACAAGTGTATCGAAATAAGGATTTTTTCCCAACTGGCAACTGAAATATGCTATCTGTGGAAAACAAATTATTTCAAATGTGATCGTTGTATAATATATCATAATCATGCAGAAATATGAAATATTATAATGTACATTAATACCTCGCTAATGGTTGTAAGCGTCCGTAATGTATAAGGAAAGAACAATGCATCTATCACAGTAATAGAAATCAACATTTCAAAAATACAAGTATGGGTAGCACTGTTTATATAGCGAAAGGCTGCCGCTCATTACATTAATAACTCGCTAATTATTGTAAGCGTCCGTAATGTATAAGGAAAAAACAATGCATCTATCACAGTAATAGAAATCGACATTTCAAAAATAAAAGTATGGGTAGCACTGTTTATATAGCGAAAGGCTGCCGCTTATTACATTAATAACTCGCTAATGGTTGTAAGCGTCCGTAATGTATAAGGAAAAAACATCTATCACAGTAATAGAAATCGACATTTCAAAAATAAAAGTATGGGTAGCACTGTTTATATAGCGAAAGGCTGCCGCTCATTACATTAATAACTCGCTAATGGTGTGTAAACGTCCGTAATGTATAGGAAAACACATCTATAACAGTAATAGAAATCAACATTTCAAAAATACAAGTATGGGTAGCACTGTTTATAGCGAAAGGCTGCCGCTCATTACATTAATAACTCGCTAATTATTGTAAGCGTCCGTAATGTATAAGGAAAAAACAATGCATCTTTCACAGTAATAGAAATCGACATTTCAAAAATAAAAGTATGGGTAGCACTGTTTATATAGCGAAAGGCTGCCGCTCATTACATTAATAACTCGCTAATGGTTGTAAGCGACCGTAATGTATAAGGAAAAAAAAACATGCATCTATCACAGTAATAGAAATCAACATTTCAAAAATACTAGTATGAAAATTTAATTGGAAGGTAGTCCAACTGTAAACTTTTGAGCTATGTGTACTTGGTAATTAGAACATCATCTCCAACTGGAATCATCAACTTAGTGAAGGTCAAAGTTGATTTGATTTTGATGTATTTTGATATAATACACCATGGGCTTCCTATTGGTATAAAACATGTTTTCAAATATTTTGAAATATTTAATTGGAAGGAGTTAGTCCAACTGTAAACTTTGGGGGGACACTCTGTAGAGAAGCATACTGAAGTTCTTCCAAGTTAAGATTTCTAACTTTTGTTCGTTTCCAAATCAACAACCTCACAAAGTATGTGCCCCTCTCTTGTCCTTGTTGCCTTTGAGTAGGGCAGTTCTATGCATCATCTTTATATCCTATGGTGTGTAAAAAGTATGTTTTGCAAACTTCCTTGCCATCGATTCTGTACTTTAAGGTATACTTTCGTCTCGATAGCCGCCCACGTCGTGTTGTTGAATTCCTGTAACCTTTTTCAATGTTTTTGACTACCCAGTATCGCCAATCACTAATCTACTAACCTCCAACATTCTTGCCAATTGGCCTCTCTTTCTTTGGATCATGGAGGGAATTACAATGACGACGACAGTGGCATGGAGCCAATTGTGGGTGTTTGGCCTTGTCTCTGCTCAGTCTATCTGCAGCATGTCGGTATCTCCTCTTACCTGATTGCAAGTATAGAAGAAAAAAAGGAGAAAATCAATCAAATGCAAATAGATAAAAGAAAAAAAAACAGAAATTATGATTTTGTTTGAAGCTCTTTCAACACTATCCAAATGATACTTATCTAAGGATTTAGATGATGCATGTATTTTCTAAAATATATATTTTAAACACTATAAAAACTGAAAACTATAACCATCTTCAAAAAATATAATCAGTTGAGGAACTGAAACACAATTTATTTTGTCTTTAAAGACAAAAATAATTTGTTGTTATTGTTGTTGTACCCCAACTTTACAAAACATAATATTCCAAAATGAAAGTCATAATGAATTTCAAACTATATCTCTTTCTATACAAGTCAGTGAAGGCAATAAGACACAAAATGGGAAGAAACTTCAGAATATTTGCTTATCAATCTGAGGTTATAGAGCTTTGGATTTGATAATCTTATTACTTCCTGCCAACCATCTCCAGTTATTTCATATAGAGTGCTCAAATTCTAGTCTATATATGGTATTATAAGACGATGATGTGGATCCTAATCAAATTATTGGTTAAAAGCATACACGTACGTGACCAGGCATTTATTTGCCAACGCATAATTTGGATAACTAGTTATAAAACAAAAAAACAAAAAATTAATACACATTGTAATTCTTACTAATGCCCTCAGTGATGTGTAGTGATTGTATACAAATAGACTTACCACCAAATTCATTTCTTCTTTGAACATCATCTGTTGGCTGTCTATCACATGGTGGTGGTGTAGCTCAATGTATGGTGAATGTGTTTAAATGGTGGAATTGTATGGTGAATGGTGTTTCAATGGTGGATTCTGTATGGTGAATGGTGTTTCAATGGTGGTGTATGATGGTGAATGGTGTTTCAATGTGGAATTGTATGGTGAATGGTGTGCCAATGGTGGATTCTGTATGGTGAATGGGTTTCAATGGTGGTGTATGATGGTGAATGGTGTTTCAATGGTGGAATCGTGGGTGAACGGTGTTTAATGGTGGTGTATGATGGTGAAGGTGTTTCAATGGTGACTTAATTATTACTTGTAAGTTGTAGATTTGTCCTAGTCTACCTGTGGAACCTTTGAAGTTGAACCTCCTGGCCATTCTGACAGCTCCCTTCGCCTTCGGATCTCCTTTGAATTTGCTTCTGGCTCAAGAGGAAATGTTGTCGGCTTTCTCTGTGCCTTGCTGCCACTGGGAACTTGGCCTAGACCTAACCCTACATTAACAAAACACAAAAAGGAATAAAACAGGATTGTTCTAAATTTAGGAAAAGGATTAATAAATAAATAAAATAAACACTCAACTATTTGAAGGAAAGATTCTTTAAAAAAAAAAAACACTTAATAAACTTTTTTCCCATGGTTGACTCAAGGATAGAGCATAGACCTACTAATACTATAGAAAATGTAGAAGAGAATAATTACTAGTTCTGCTCTGTTTTTCCACATAAATCATCCTTTCAAAGTTTCTGATGTTCTTTGGGGAAAATAGTTGAACAAGACTCTAGTCTTACCAAGTAGAAAAATAATTTGTGTAGACTTTTAAATCTATTAAGGCACATTCTGAAACCTTGTTTATGGTCATCATTTTTGAAAATCCTTACAACTAATACCAGATAGATTAACTTTGGTAGGCCTATCTAATAATATGCCTACACATATAAAGAACTAATAATAGGACTTAATTATTACTTGTAAGTTGTAGATTTGTCCTAGTCTACCTGTGGAACTCTTGAAGTTGAACCCCGGCCATTCTGACAGCTCTTTCGCCTTCGGATCTCCTTTGATTTGCTCCTGGCTCAAGAGGAAATGTTGTCGGCTTTCTCTGTGCCTTGCTGCCACTGGGAACTTGGCCTAGACCAACCCTACATAACCAAAACCAAAAGGAATAAAACAGGATTTGTTCTAAATTTAGGAAAAGGATAATAAATAAATAAAATAAACACTCAACTATTTGAAGGAAAGATTCTTAAAAAAAAAAACACTTAATAAACCTTTTTTCCCATGGTTGACTCAGGATAGAGCATAGACCTACTAATACTATAGAAAATGTAGAAGAGAATAATTACTAGTTCTGCTCTGTTTTTCCACATTAAATCATCCTTTCAAGTTCTGACTGTTCTTTGGGGAAAATAGTTGAACAAGACTCTAGTCTTACCAAGTAGAAAAATAATGTGCAGACTTTTAAAAATCTATTAAGGCACTTCTGAAACCTTGTTTATGGTCATCATTTTGAAAATCCTTACAACTAATACCAGATAGATAACTTTGGTAGGGCCTATCTAATAATATCCTACACAATAAAAGAACTAATAATAGGACTTAATTATTACTTGTAAGTTGTAGATTTGTCCTAGTCCTACCTGTGGAACCTCTTGAAGTTGAACATCCTGGCCATTCTGACAGCTCCTTTCGCCTTCGGATCTCTTTGAATTTGCTTTGGCTCAAGAGGAAATGTTGTCGGCTTTCTCTGTGCCTTACTGCCACTGGGAACTTGGCCTAGACCCTAACCTACATTAACAAAACAAAAAAAGGAATAAAACAGAATTTGTTCTAAATTTAGGGTCTTTGGCCTAGAGCCAAAATAGAGGATCTAGATTTCTACTGTCTTTACTTTAGGCTTTAGAGTTTAGAGGGGGGGGGAGGGATGGTGAGATAAAGATCTAATCTAGGACTAGACTCTAGACCCTAGATTTAAGTTAGGTCAAGAATCCAAGCTGTCAATTCTAGATCAATATCTTATCTAGATCTAGACAGAAATAATCGTTGATATTGGTCATTCTTTAAAAAAACTGACATTTGTCCACATTCCCCATACAGAGGTCTAGATTCTAGATCTATAATGGACCCAGACGTAGTCTCAGTGGAAACAACTGACGATATAGACCTTCTACTTCTAGAGAGACTGAAGCTTTTGGTCTAATCTAGATCTAGATCTAGATTAGAGTCTAATCTAGATCTAGATCTAGATTAGAGTCTACTCAGGGCTGTCCAACCCTCCCGTATTTGGAGGGAGACTCCGGCCACAGGCCTTCCTCCCGCTCTCCTGCCAAAGATGTAGAATCTGCCGGTTATGAAAAAAACCTCCGCCCCCCCCCCCCCAACAAAAATAGAATCTAGGCTATGGATTCTATGTGCTCGATAGGTCTAGACATAGGTCTAGACTAGATCTAGTCTAGATCTAGACCCCTAATGTCATGATGTAAAAGTGAATTCCAGTCCTTGAACTTAACCCCCCCCCCTACCCTCCTATGTACATGAGCTACGGCGCACGCTCGGCATCATTGCATCGTTGCAGAATCTGCAACGTAAACAATCAAACGCGCCCTCTAGACTAGGTCTAGAGTCTATGCGCATTCGCGTGTAACGTTGCGGATTCTTCAACGTTGCAGAAATCGTACATTCCCGAACTGTGGGAGTCTTTTGAGATCTAGGGTCTAGACTTCTAGTTCTAGACCCCTAGGACTAGACTCTAGACCTAGATATCTAGAGTCTAGATCTAGACTAGATCTAGGTCCTAGAGAAAAAAATAGATCAGATCTAGAGTCTAGATCTAGATCTAGGCCTAGAAGAGTCTA